>NC_053134.1:5509135-5621635 GCF_010015445.1 Perca fluviatilis
CTTCAAATCAGATCTCAGACTACTCCCACCAACCTGTACAGCTGATAACTGTACAGACCAAAATCTATTTTAATGTTCATTAAAAAAAATAAAGTATACCTCACCCACTAAAGCTGAGCAACACCTCCAACCATAGTAACCAATCCAGCATTAGAAAAGTCAAACACTACTGTTGATTTCACCGAAACAATTAAGTGTCTTAATCTGCAGTTCCTCCAATGGCCTCGAAATGCTGGGTTCAATTGATTCGAAACCCAAATCCCAAATTCTCTCTTGAAATTGTTTTAGTTCAGATTATTCGCTCACAGTAATTGACATCACTAGAGTATAAATGTGCCAGCTTTAGCCAAGTGGCTCATATACATCTCTAGTCTCGGGTCAGATTGAAATAAAAAACCATGACACAAATACACAACTGCACAAATACAAATTAGATGCATGTTTCTGAAAACACGTTTCCCAGAATTCCTTTTCTGTGCAAAAACGTTTGAAACCAGAAACCTCGAGGGCGTGTCCGAGTGTCTTCATGGTGTTTTATACTTCCTAATATAAAAATAATAGACAACAGGTTCTTATACCGGAGTATAAAACAATACAAACTAAATCCCGCTACGATGGCACCTGTGAGACATAAATATTAGGGGTGTAAATCACAAGTTTTATCACGATACGATATTATATTGATTCCTTGGACAACGATGCAATATTTGCTGACATCTTAAAGTCCGTCACTGTTCATATTCGATTCAATTCAGGAACCTACGATCGAAACGAGACGATATCATATGTCCATTTAACACAGTTACATTAATACCAACTAAAAAAAAAGAACTAAATATGATTTGTCAGTTTTATCTCAGAGTTCTTCCAGGCATTTAAGTGAAAAACAAACTATTGTTTTTAATAAAAAGAATAAAATAATGTGGGAATCTAAAATAAAGGGGCAACTTACAGACGATAGGTTATCGATATTTTCAAATTGCATCGATACTATTGGATCGTGGATCTTTGAATCGATATGTCGATCCAGACTGATGTATAACCCCTACATAATATCCTTCGATATGCATCACAACAACAAAGCAGCCAGTGGAGGAGCGCACACATGAACAGGCAGACAGCTCTTGATGAATTAATAAAGAGTCAGGAACTTACTCATGGTGGGAGTCCAGGGTCGGGGGGCAGGGCGAGGCCCAGGTAGGGCGGGGCTTTGGACAGGTGAGGTTATTCTCCACTAGGTCTTTCCTAGAGGCACTCATGACCTGAGGAGGAACGCAAAAGAAAAAACATGAAATCACTTCTGCACATCCACAGTACACTGAACGGGGAACACGTGTTTGGAACATTGAGGACAATTTCAAAAAGGTTTCAAGAATTAACCGGGCACAAAATGCCAAACGTTTGCAAACTCCAGCTTTAAAACTGTGTGGATTAGCTGCCTTTTTTCCTGTCTTATATCACTGTGAACTGAATAGTTTTGGGGTTTCACACTGCTGGTCAGACAAAACAAAGCTTTGGGCTTTGGGAAATTGCGATGGACAGACATTTCATAGACAAATTGATACATTGAGGGAAAAAGTGATAAAGAAATTAGGCCCTTTTCATTCCAAAGTAAACAGATGCATTCAGATAAGTCACTGAAATGGACAAATACTGTCTCAAATAAACCTCACACACACACACACACACACACACACACACACACACACACACACACACACACACACACACACACACACACACACACACACACACACACACACACACACACACACACACACACACACACACACACACACACACACACACACACGCTCATTACCGTTGTCACTGGGAGAGAAATGGAAGGGCACAGGGCGGGTGAATGAACAGCCTTGGTTGTGGTTGTGTGTGTGTGTGTGTGTGTGTGTGTGTGTGTGTGTGTGCGTGTGCGTGTTCATTCAAATCACCCCGGCCATTGGACTAAATAACAGTAATCTGATGATAGTATGCGGTAAATAGTGGGTAATTTGATCACTCTGCAGATGCTTGCTGGATGGGAAGGGTGGGCAGGAAGGTGGAGGGGGGGAAATGATGCAGGTGATAGAGAAATTAAGCCCACCCCCAATCCCTCTACCCTCCGATGTCACCATGAGCACGACTACTGCAGATGCTGGTGGATCCAATCTCCTCCAGGGGTGCGAGCAAAAAACAAAAAAAGAAAACCAGCACAGGTCAGCAGAATGCTTCAGCAGCACAGGGAGTGACAAATAAGGAGCAGGGCGGCAATCTGTGCAGAGATGCATTCCCACTACAGGTGGAGAGAGAGAGCTGATTCTGCCTTAGGGGCTGCGTTATCCCCATCATTGTCATTTAATTTACTATTGGGTTAGGAGGTGATTTGAAAACTATTTAGCAGAGTTAAAGTGCAGCTGGGGTTAGATTGCGGATGCGGTCTTTGAGGCGGTTTGTAACAGAGATGAGCATCTGGCTGCTACTAATGATACGTTTTGCCATCAATTTGTCTCTTTAGTAGTTTTGAGAATAACATGGATTTTTTTTTTTACTGTATAAAAATAACAGAAAAAAAATAACCAAGGTGACGTCTTTAAAAATTGATTGTTTTGTCCAATCAAACATCCACAAAGTACAGTGCCCGTGCTCTTGGAAAGGGCTCTTCGCCCCCCCCCTGAACTTTTCGACCTTTTGCCACATTTCAGGCCTCAAACATAAAGATATAAAACTGTAATTTTTTGTGAAGAATCAACAACAAGTGGGACAAATAATAGTGAAATTGGACGGAATTTATTGGATATTTCAAACCTTTTAAACAAATAAAAAACTGAAATATTGGGGCGTGCAAAATTATTCAGCCCCTTACTAGTTTAATACTGTTGTGAGCGCCACCTTTTACCTTTACAGCGATACAGTGTAAGTCGCTAGGGTATGTCTCTATCAGGTTTTGCACATCGAGACTGACATTTTTGGCCCATTCCTCCTTGCAAAACAGCTCGAGCTCAGTGAGGTTGGATGGAGAGCGTTTGTGAACAGCAGTTTTCAGTTCTTTCCACAGATTCTCGATTGGATTCAGGTCTGGACTTTGACTTGGCCATTCTAACACCTGGATATGTTTATTTGTGAACCATTCCATTGTAGATTTTGCTTTATGTTTTGGATCATTGTCTTGTTGGAAGACAAATCTCCATCCCAGTCTCAGGTCTTTTGCAGACTCCATCAGGTTTTCTTCCAGAATGGTCCTGTATTTGGCTCCATCCATCTTCCCATCAATTTTAACCATCTTCCCTTTCCCTGCTGAAGAAAAGCAGGCCCAAACCATGATGCTGCCACCACCATGTTTTGACAGTGGGGATGGTGTGTTCAGGGTGATGAGCTGTGTTGCTTTTACGCCAAACATAACGTTTTGCATTGTTGCCAAAAAGTTTGATTTTGGTTTCATCTGACCACAGCACCTTCTTCCACATGTTAGATGTGTCTCCCAGGTGGCTTTGGGAAACTTTAAACGACACTTTTTATGGATATCTTTAAGAAATGGCTTTCTTCTTGCCACTCTCTCCATAAAGGCCAGATATGTGCAGTTATACGAAACGATTGTTGTCCTATGGTCAGAGTCTCCCACCTCAGCGGTAGATCTCTGCAGTTCATCCAGAGTGATCATGGGGCTCTTGGCCGCATCTCTGATCAGTCTTCACATTGTATGAGCTGAAAGTTTAGGGGGGACGGGTGGCGGGGTTTGCGTAATTTGTAGTGGTCTGATACTCCTTCCATTTCAATATTATCGCCAGCTTGTGCTCCTTGGGATGTTTAAAGCTTGGGAAATCTTTTTGTATCCAAACGGCTTTAAACTTCTCCTACACAACAGTATCCGACTTGCCTGGTGTGTTCTTCTTCATGGGTTGCTCTCTGCGCTTACTACGGACCTCTGAGACTATCACAGAGCAGGTGCATGTATACGGAGACTTGATTACACACAGCTGGATTCTATTTATCATCATTAGTCATTTAGGTCAACATTGGATCATTCAGAGATCCTCACTGAACTTCTGGAGAGAGTTTGCTGCACTGAAAGAAGTAAAGGGGCTGAATAATTTTGCCACCCACTTTTTCAGTTTTTTATTTGTTAAAAAAGTTTGAAATAGCCAATGAATTTCGTTCCACTTCATAATTGGGACCCACTTGTTGTTGATTCTTCACAAAAAATTACAGTTTTATATCTTTATGTTTGAGGCCTGAAATGTGGCAAAAGGTCGAAACGTTCAAGGGGCCGAATACTTTCCAAGGCACTGTAAGTATTAACTCAAGAGTTAAAAAAAACTAAACTAAATTCCCATATTTTAAAAGCTGAAACTGGAAAATATTTGGCATTTTGTTTATTTCCAACCTCATCAGCCTCTATAAACACTGTTAGGTTTGTTAATCAAGTCTTTTAAACATAATGAGCAAATCATTAGGTTTTCTCCTCCCGCTCTTTGGGCCACCAAAGGGCAATGTTTGGCTTGTCACAGTCTTGGCTACAAACTTAGAAACCATCCTAGGTTTTAACCCTTGTGTGGTCCTTTGGGTTATGATGACCAAAATGCTGTACAAAATAGCACTAAGGTGCTGTATTAACCCTCGTTTTGTCCTTCGGGTCACCGGGACCCAAAGGACAACACAAAAAGAGTCCGGTTTGAATGACAGGGAGATAAAGTATCCCTTGTTACGCCGAGCCGCCATAGATGGCCACGAGCCAGTCGGGCCACGCTGGCACCGCACAGGAAGGGTGAAGCTGTTCACCTTGATGACATACTGGAGGCGTGCTCGTCACAGACCAATCAGATGTCACGATATTCTGGACCAAATCCATCGATATCGATATTGCGACGATATTGTAGGGTTGACAATTGGTGCTTTCACAAAACTTTTTTTAGAATGAGATTTTAGATAAATAACCATCAATAATGTGGTAAACCGTTTCAAGTGAAATCATGGAGAAAAAATAAATACATTGTTCCCCAGCTATATACTGACAGTGTTTACATGCATGCGCAAAAATATGCAATTCTTCAAATGACCTTCCCTCAAAATGTTTCACAACAGACTTTCTGAGAAAATTGAGCCAGTATGTGCTTCTTATTATCAATGTAGACCAGTGGTTCTCAAAGAGGGGTCCGGGGACCCCCAGGGGTCAGTGAAGGGTTTCCAGGGGGTCCCCAACAAAAAGGGGAATCATATATTTTCACTATAATTTCATCCATAAGTAACCCAATGACAGACTGTATGACTATTTTACTCATGGGTTTCATTCAGATGCTTTTATCCGACTTACAATTACCATCCATCCATCCATCCATCCATCCATCCATCCATCTATCTATATATATATATAAATAAGAGGCCGCATGCCTCTGGAGCAACTATGGGTGAAGTGTCTTGCTCAGGGACACATTGGTTGATGTATCGCTGTGGGAATCGAACCCAGATCTCCCACACCAAAGGCATGACATGTCACAGGGTGGCAGTAGCTCAGTCAGTAGTGTGTAATTCAGGCCTGTGTGTAATGTGTATAATAACAACAACAGAGTGAAAACATTGTAATTTCCCTTGCGGGATTAATAAATTATTATTATTGTTATTATTATCATCCACTGAGCCATCACTACCCACAGCAGCGGAGCTATCCCCTGCTGTGGGGCTGTAGTGGAAAACACATGTCATCAGGGCTTGGCTTGGCTTGGCTTTAGCGGGACTAAAGCGGACCCATCCGGGCCTATGGAAAAACCCCATTAGCTTGGAGGCTGTGACCTGGGATTAGAGCCACCATATGTCCATCTCTGCCCCCGAGCTGGGACACACCGGCCAGTTATCAAGACTGACACTAACAGAGCTGGACTCCCCGCAGCCAATCAACCACACTGTCACCGAGGAGCGGGGCTCCGCTCACAGAGACTCAACTGGATTCTGGAGGTCAAAAGATCATTGATTAAACTTCTAAACAATTTTTCAAGCATTCATCCCAAACATTCTGCGGTTCAGGCCTCTCAAGTGTGAGGATCCGCTGCTTTCCCTTGTTTTATAAATCCCTGTACATTAAATATCTGTGAGTTTTGGACGGTCTCAGTCTAAGAACGGCAAAAGTTACCAACAGATGTACTGTTTTTTGTTGTATTTTTCCTTATTGGAATCAAAGCTCTAAATGTTATAAAGCCCTCAAAACCTGGGATTTTGGGCTTTATAAATAAACTTGATGTGACTACATGAATTGACATGGAGTACGTTTACATGCACAGTAATATCCCACAATTATTCCAAATATGACGATATTTCCATGACACCATATTCCGAATAAGGCCTTTTTTGGCCTATTTCCCTTTATGTGATAGTGACAGTGGATAGACAGGAAAGGTGGGAGAGAGATGGGGGATGATACGCAGCAAAAGGGCCGCAGGTCGGACTCGAATCCGGGTTCGCTGCAAAGGACTCAACCTACATGGGGCGCACGCTCTTACTGGGTGAGCTAGAGGCCACCCCGAGGCCTTTTTCTTAACATAGCTTTTTGTGATTAAGATGTGAAATATGCCGGAATTATTCAGGTTTTAGGAGCATTCTTTGGACATGTGTGCAGCATTCAGAATGTGCTGCAGTTCCTGACAGTTTACAGCCTCTTGCATGTTTACGGCTTACGGTCAGCTCTGTGTGTTGCTACGGTTGTTGTACACAAACCAACTAACAGTTTGCAGGGCTGCGGTAGCGATGCATGCCCAAAAGAAAAGGAGGAGGAACACAGCTACTTGTAAACATGATGAAAGGCTTGGATATCAACAGGTTTTTGAATACGCACAAACAACGCAACACCGACCTTTTAAAAAACAATGCTGGTTGAAGGAATGAAAGAAGGAAGGCTGTGTTTGCACGGTGCAACACGTCCGCCACCGGTGGAAAAGTCTGAAACACTCCTATTTTGCACGGCTGCATGTAAACGGGAATATTAGTGGAATATTCACTTTCATTTGATGTGTAAACAGCTTATCGGAATATTGTCTTTTTCGGAATAAGGGCAAAAACCTAGCCTGACGTGGTCATACTCAGATTCTAGTCCAAATAGGAGTCTGATACTGCTCTATTGGGCTGTGCTTTATGGGGCATGTTTCAACCGAACCAGGAAAGAAAATGCCTCTGCACTCAATTGGATAGACCCAAGGGAGTAAGCTTCGCTTCAGAACTCGAACCTCCTATGGCGCCATTTTGATGCTACAAAGCGATCACCCCCAGCATTCCATTGACTGCCATTCATTTTGACGTCACTTGACAGCGAATAACTTTACATCTGAAGCGTTTAAAGACTTTTTGTCCATTGTTTATTTCTAAAGAAACACGACAATGTATAAAAGGCTCCATTACCTTGTAACTCACGTTATGACTCCGTAGCAGACGCTTTTGTAAAAATAGGCTAACGATTGTGTCACATAGTAGAGGAATTACCGTATAGTACAGGAGAAGCTTGCAGGCAGTTTCGACTTACATGAGCTGTTTAGGTTTAATTACTAATGTTAACTAGCATGTTAGTGATCAATAATTAGCCTGTGCCCATGTTATCTCCTTACATATACCTACGCTCTCCGTCTCTGTAAGATTGGGAATGATTGAGATTTCTCTTGGCACAGCTACCAGAAGACTTCACACTTTCAGACAGGTTGCTCACGTCATATCTACGTCTTCAAGCTCAGTTGGAGGCTGCGCAGTAATGCTCAGCCATCACCAGAAAAGTGCTTCTAATATCCTTCACTGGTCTCCGTCCAGAGCAATGGGATCTGTTGGTCCATTCTTATATACGGTCTATGGATAGACCTACAACCAATCAGAGCAACGCAGTATGTGACGTATGCTGAGTGACGCATAGATGTCAACAGAACTTAAATGCACGCACGCTGGAAGAAGTAGGAGAAGAAGATGAGTGTAAACGATCTTTGCCGGTGTACTTACCAACACGATCATCAGTTTTGAGAGAAATAGTAAAGGTGAACGCACATACGAACAAGGTCTCCGTTTAGGATTAGAACTCGACAATACAGCAAACAAATCTTAAATCGCCTTAGTCGGTCCTGTCAGAACTTAATAACATGGTTGGAACGCAACACGCCCGTGTTTAAAGAATGGACAGACGCCAAGGGAGACCAGGCTGATGAAGCGTGTTCATCTGAGGCATCAGAGGACAGAGACCGTACTGTTGATCATCTGTCCATCATCGTATAAAGCCTGCCCTGACAATTTGATTGGTCCAAACAGCTCTGGTTGGAGCATAGTTGCTCCACGACGGATCAAGTCCAGACCGAACTTCCCGACCTCAAATGTTGTGGGCGGGGCTAAGTTCGGCTGGCATCCAGGCTAGCAAAAACCATAATTTTATGTGCATGTAAACATAGTCACAGAAAATAGAGCCCGACCGATATATCGGCGGGCCGATATTATCAGCCGATATTAGGCATTTTCCAAATTATCGGTATCGGCATTTCTAATTAAAATCTAATTCATTCTAATCTAAAGTTGCATAGTTTTTCCACCAGGGAGCGCTGTACAACGTCCCTGTTGGCAACACTCTTTTTTTTTGTTATTGTGTTTTTGGTCAAAGAACGGGTTTATCAGAGCTTTAACAGCAAGTTTGACGATGTTCAATGTCTTCTTGTTGTCAGTTAGGCAGCTTTTATTCTGAAATGATCCAACAAGATCCATCTCATCCACATGTGTCAAACTCAAGGCCCGCGGACCAAATCCGGCCCCACATATCAATTAAAGGTCCCATGACAGGGTGCTCTTTGGATGCTTTTATATAGACCTTAGTGGTCCCCTAATACTGTATCTGAAGTCTCTTTTATATAGGCCTTAGTGGTCCTCTAATACTGTATCTGAAGTCTCTTTTATATAGACCTTAGTGGTCCCCTAATACTGTATCTGAAGTCTCTTTTATATAGACCTTAGTGGTCCCCTAATACTGTATCTGAAGTCTCTTTTATATAGACCTTAATGGTCCCCTAATACTGTATCTGAAGTCTCTTTTATACAGGCCTTAGTGGTCCCCTAATACTGTATCTGAAGTCTCTTTTATATAGACCTTAGTGGTCCCCTAATACTGTATCTGAAGTCTCTTTTATACAGGCCTTAGTGGTCCCCTAATAATGTATCTGAAGTCGCTTTCCCGAAATTCAGCCTTGGTGCAGAATTACAGCCACTAGAGCCAGTCCCACAATGAGATTTCCTTAGGATGTGCCATTTCTATGTCTGAGGAAGAGAGAGGGGGGGCAAGGTGGAGGGTGAGTGTGTGGCCTTGACCAACTGCCTCTTTGCTCATTTGAAAGCCATGATGTCTCTCTCTCATGGGTGGGCCAAATTCTCTGGGTGGGCAAAGCAGAGAAAGGGGAAGTAACCTTGCTCCTTATGACCTCATCAGGAGAAGATTCCAGATCGGCCCATCTGAGCTTTCATTTTCTCAAAGGCAGAGCAGGATACCCAGGGCTCGGTTTACACCTATCACCATTTCTAGCCACTGGGGGACCATAGGCAGGCTGGGGGAACTCATATTAATGTTAAAAAACCTCATAAAGTGAAATTTTCATGCCATGGGACCTTTAAGGTTCATAATAAATTTTGGCCTGCCTAGATTTCAACATTTTGCCGCTTTTTCTGAAGTTTTTTGTCACTTTCTTTCAATGTTTTTGCCACTTTTTAAGTTGTTTTTTGGCACGTTTTCTGAAGTTTTTTTTCCCGAAGTTTACGGTAAGATAATGAATAACTGTACTAAACCGTCATCAGTGGCAGCTTCAACGTAAAATCTATTCACCTTCAAAGACCCACATCTGTTACACCACAAAGCAACTCGAGAAACAAGACCTCTTTTGTTCGGTGTTGTAAAGTCAGCAGGCCGGCAGCTGTGAGGGATGGGAGACTGCTGTTATGAAGTGTTAAAGAGTAACCATGTAAACCTCAGACTGGTTAGACCTCTGGGAAGTGCAGTAGCAACTACCCGCTGACACGAAAACAGTCCAAACTGAAATCTGAGAACAGGCTGCTGGTGGCAGATGTATCCAAAATGATCGGTCTCGGAACTTTTGGTAAACCCATACCGGCCAAACGCCGCGGCGTTGTTTTGGACACGAGGTTACTTACATCTGATGCAGGGTCAGGAGCCAATGCAGTGTTCTCTCTCGCTCTCTCTCTCAGACACACACACACAGACAGACCAGAGGGCGGCTCAGCATCTGGTGGTATGTGGTGTGTTGCTGCTCTGAAGCCGGGCATTAAAAGAGAGAGCGGTGGACTGAGCCAGCGGGGATCAGCGGCCAATAAAGACGGGCAGCAGCGCGGTGCCAAGGCCTGGACAGCAGTAACAGTGAGGGAATGCAGAAACCCTGTGTGTGTGTGTGTGTGTGTGTGTGTGTGTGTGTGTGTGTGTGTGTGTGTGTGTGTAGACTGGGTGGGCTGTATGCTTTTGTGCAACCAGTGCAGTGCCCGTTTGGAGCGCGTACGCGGCCGATTGTTTGGTTCCCAGTATTTTCTCCCCCCCCCCACAAATTTCTCGCACTATAAATGGCCCGGCTGCAGCTCATCTAGATATTCGGCGTGTCCCCTTTTTCCGTCTAGCTGTCACCAGTGACGGACTGGGATAAAAAAAACGGCCCTGGCATTTGCAACACACCGGCCCCATTTTTGTCAATAACCCAAGCTTGGAAATCAGGAACTCTGCCTTCCGAGTGAATATTTCCAAGCACGATCTAGAAATATTTGTGGCTGTATGCATAAAATACCTTATCAAAATTAACCAAAGACAAATTATGAATAGTGGCCCATAGGGGTCCATATGGGGGCGGGGGGGCAGCCCTTCTGGCATTGCCCAAATTCCAGATGGCCAGTCCGTCACATGGTAGTAGCGGCGTAGCCTGGGCCGAGGAGGGAGGGAGCCTTATGCTAATTGTAGCAATAGACCGATTATCGTCCCTGGACGATTATCGGGCCGTTTTTTTGGCAGTTTGCAGATGACATGTATCTGTGTTTTATTTGCCTGATAACTGATAAAGTTATAATTAAAAATGCGCTACTTTGGCTCGGCTACAGCTCTGTGTCTGTCCCTCTGCTTCGGTTTCTCTCACCACTGAGTCTGACTTAATGTCCCGCCCACAACACTATCTGACTTATCCTTTACTGGGTATAATGGACAGAGCCAGGCTAACTGATTCTAATCTGCCTCCTTAAGAAAAAACGTTTGATTTTCTTTTCTTTTTTTAACGTTGTGAAGCCGAGTCAGAAAGAGACCGAAAAAGAAGTCATGACAACAAAGTCCAGCCTCGAAATGTCATGTGTCAATGTCCCCAAACATTTTCCATCTTTTTCAGGGATCTTTATGCATGATTAGAACTGTAAAAACACACGAAGGCACGCTATATAAAAGCTGATGGAGAGAGAAAAACCCAGCAAAGTCTGCTCCTATGTTGCAGATATTCAGTCAGACAAAACATGCCTGAAATTGGGGAGCACCCTGATGCTGTGCAAATAAAGTGCCCTTTCAACAACACACACACACACACACACACACACACACACACACACACACACACACACACACACACACACACACACACACACACACACACACACACACACACACACACACACACACACACACACACACAATCAATTGTTTCTGGAGTGGCTCAGCAGACTCTGTAACAGAGATAGAGAGGGAACAGAAGAAGGAGATGAACTAATTTGTGGTGGTTGACCCTGACGACTGCGGGGCTTTTCCATTTCCTCTCCGTCCCTGAGCCACAGATCCATCACCGGCCTCAAACTCGGCGTCGGGGAACTCCATTTTCATTTTTTATTTTTTTGGGACCGGTCACACGTTTTATGCTCGTTACCCAAAACTGAGCAATATGGTTAGATTAATAAAGCCTATTAACCCTTCGGTTGTCTTTTCAAAAAGTTTCTATATCCGTGTGGCCGGGTTAGCTCAGTTGGTGGAGCAGCCGCACATGTAGAGGGTTACTCCTCGACGCAGCGGCCGCAGGTTCGACTCCGACCTGCGGCCCTTTGCTCCATGTTATTCCCCTTCGCTCTCTCCCCTTTCATGTCTTCATCTGTCCTGTGGAAATAAAAGGCCTAAAACTGCCCCCCCAAAAATATCCGAAATTTGGGTTTCTGTCAACATGGGAAAAAGTCACAAAAATGTCGGGCAACGTGACAAAAACCTCGAGTTTGTGAGCATGTGGCCGCATGTGGGCGCGTGTGAGCGTGTGGTGTATTTGCGCGTGTATGTGTGTGTGTGAGCGCGTGTATGTGTGTGTGTGAGCGCGTGTGTGTGTGTGTGTGTGTGTGTGTGTGTGTGTGTGTGTGTGTGTGTGTGTGTGTGTGTGTGTGTGTCTATTTTGTCTTATCTCATGTCTAAATGTTGCATTATAAACTTCAAGAAAAAGAACATTCTGTGGGGAAAGCTGTAGTTAACTATTAATAGCGGGGGGCGGGGGGCGAATGTGACTCATCCACCGGATCTCTAGAATGCCACACAGTGTATGAAAGTCAGCAGGGGGGCTGTGTGTAAAAAGGTCAAGTGTTGACAATGGTGTATTTGCAGCAGGGTGGCATGAAGGCTGCAGCAGAGAGCTTTTATCCTACTGCGACATGTACACCAGTAGGTCAGTTCAGGCCACAAAATTGTTTAGCGTACAGCAGGGATGCACCGAATCCAGATTTTTGGGGTTCGGCCGAACACCGAATCCTATCCAGGGCCGGATTGGGACTCATTTTCAGCCCTGGATTTTCATGCCTTAAACCGGCCCACTTTACTTCACGAATGACTATATTAACAAAATTTAAACAAAACCTTAGTATATAAGTCTGCAATAGCGCCCTGTCCTCTACATCCTTGTAATTCGGTGTATTTTGTAAAATATCACTATTTCCAAGTGTTGCCTAACAATGTAGATTTATTAGAAAAGTTAACATCTTAACAACAACCCAATGATGTTGAACAATATCAGAATTTGTTTCTGTGCAAATAAGTAATCACAGATTAAATAAAGAACAAGATACATTGTATTGCACTTTCTAATGACACCATAATCTATTTTTTCCTTTGAATATTTCATACAACTTTCGAAATGGGTCACAAGTAATATTTGGGCATAAAAAGTGATTATATTGTAGCTTATCTGATCATGTTTGCTTGTTCACACACACTGATACAACAGCTTACAGTAGATGTACCATACACACTGACAGCTGCAGCTATCCCTAATGCACACTACTGGCTCTGCTTCTGACACTAAATCACATTTTATAAATTGTCATAATTCTCAGCACAAATCTCTCCTTTTTACAAAGCTTTCTGATCAAGTCAAGTCAGTGTCATTATGGTAGTGCCGAATCATCTGGCATCATTAATTATCCCAGGGCATTTTTCATATAGAGCAGGTCAACACCACACTCTTAATTCTTATAATACTCAGTCAATGATCAACCCTACCTGCCCAAACTGGAGTTCTGGGCTCATATAGCTGCTGCTTAGTAACCTTACTGGCTCTTCATTGTCACTGTTAGCAGCAAACTGGACTAGTAGGCCTACTAGCTGCTGCTGCGGAGCTACAAGAACAAGTTTGATTCATATACCGTACATAAACGCTGGTTTGCAGGCACTTTTCCTAACTAACTTAGCTTACTCGTCTCAACGTCTTCATTTGGCGTTTTGCTAAAAATAGAAAAAGTTCATCTGGCCGCGTCACTTTCTGAGCTCTACTTTTTAAATTGACGCTTTTTCAGTGCCGTTTTGCGCTTTCTATTACCCGTTTAAAACAGCTTCTTTTTGCTCGCGGTAGCATCCTCCAACAAGCACCAGTGACTTGTGTACGATGACGGTTTGTTGTTGTTTTTTTAGCAAGGTGCTGCCGTCGGAGGACTCCGAACATAAATAGGTCATCATTAACCAGGCTGCACTCTGCGAGTGGGCTGCATGAATGAAGAGAACGGTGGGCTGCAAGAAAAAATAAATACTGTAAATACAAAAAGTGGGCTGCGAGTGCAGGCAGCATAGGGACAGCATCCATAATATTCAACTATGATTTCAACCCAGTGCCATACCTGAACACCGTCCCTCCAACCAAACAACCAGACCGGCCCACCGGGAATTCTCCCGGTGCTCCCGATTAGCCAATCCGGGCCTGATCCTATCTATCATTTTCCCAACTGCTGCATGAATGGCTTTGGCTCGTGGCTGATCTGAGGCCCACTGTTTGTTCGGCGTAGGGCTAGCAAAGCTGGTGATGGTCGTCTGGTTAACACCAGTTTTTAGCAGTGACTGTATTTCCTTTGCCGTACCTGAAGTTGCTGCGTTTTGGCTGCTGTCTGGAGATTCCTTCGTGCACAACTCGTATTCTTTCGGATGTTTCATACGCAAATGTTTTAACGGCGGCGGTGTTGCGTGTTGTTTAGGGTCCTCGCCACCACGAGTTAAATCGCCATTGCAAATTGAACATGTAGCTGGACATAAATGGCCTTCTTTTGACTGAAAGTACTGCCAAACAACAACTTTTTCTGCTCACGGGTTCCATTTTCACTTTCTCACGGCCTACTGTATTGAACGCTCCACCTACGTGAACACCTTCCCGTAATCAACGGCGCCGTCAACGGGTTCGGTTTGGCAGAAAAAATTCTAAGGTTCGGCAGAAACCGAACCCCGTCAAAAAGCCCAATATTCGGGCGAATCCAAAGCCGAATCCTGGATTCGGTGCATCCCTGGTGTACAGTCTAAAAATATATATATGTCCATTATAGACAGAAGACCAGCTGAGATCAGTTGCATTGTTTTTTTAACCAGGGCAGCAGTTCTGATTACATTATGTGCTTACATAATTGCAAAAGGTTTCTCCAATGTTTTCTCACTTCTGATGATATCAGATTAGTAAACAGAATGGGCCTTTGGAACATTGGATGAATGGTTGCTGATAATGGGCAATGTAAATAGTGCATTAAAGATCAGCCACCCACTCAGATCAGCTGGTATTCTGTCTATAATGGAGTGGAATGGAAATTTCTAAGTAACCCCAAACTTTTGACCGGTAGTGTGTGTGTGTGTATGTAACCCCAGATTCTTCTCTCAAGAATCGGGTACTCAGGTACAAACTAACTACTGTCAATAAATGTTATTCCAACTTTTGCTTCTACAAAATCGAATACTAAAACAATAAACGTTCACACGTGTCAGGGTTGCACGATGGCCTGGGTGAAGTCAAACGCCACGTCTGGAAAGTAAACAACCCACTTGTCATGTCATCGTCGTATCATGATCGTTTGATTTGAATGTGCCGTCGGCCGATCAAGACTGGAGTACGCGTTTGATGCTATTTTTTTTTCGACATTTTTGACACTTTTGATGCTTTTAACGTTTTACTTTGAGTTTTTTCTCTATATTATTGAAGCTTTTTTTCTTGAAGTTTGACATTTGATACTTTTGACGCGTTCTCCCCACCGTTTTTAAACTTTTTTTCTATGTTTTTCCTCAAAACAACAACAACAACAAAAAAAAAATTGTATAGGGACCAGTAAAAAAATTTAAATTTTTTTTTACTTGCCCAATCGGGACAAGTGACAAAAGAACCTTAGCGTTGAACCCTGCACGTTATTGTACATTCTAGATTAATAGTGTTGCAGAAATGCTTCAAAATCCAACCCATTTAGCTGCCATAGAGCAGCAAAGTCAATGTGGAAGAAACACAAAGATTAGAGGGAGCTCATATTTCTTATATGTTCAGTGACCGTCCAACATAAAGTCTCAGGGAGCACCGCATGTAGCAGACCACATAGGTTTATCAAGACAAATGAAAAAGCTTTCAAAATGGCAATTTGTCAGTCTCAATTTCAATCGCGGGCTTATATTTGTTGTTTCTATTATTACTTTATTAGTCCTCTGCTCCTACTATGAATCAGGGTCTTCCCTACCATTATGTGTGCAGCACCCGAGCCGTTTTGGGCAGCACCTAAGCCAAATAAATGTAACTACCGGTTAGGGCGGCTCGATTATGGAAAAAAATATAATCACGATTATTTTAGTCAATATTGAAATCCCGATAATTTAACACGATTACTCGTGGACTTCTGTTAAGATGTTGCAATTATTGAATTTAAAAAACAGTGGAAAAAGTTAAATGAATCAACAGTAAAAAAACATACAACTGTGAACTTTGCCTTAATACATTTCCTATTTAAACTTTATTTTTTCATTCAGAACACGAGAGAAAATAAGAGTTTACTTGCAAAACGTAATGAGCTAAATTGTTTTTCTCGATTATTCCGTTTTTGTGATCAATGGGAGCCGAAATCATAATCACGATTATATTTTGATTAATTGCACAGCCCTACTACCGGTACATTACTTTTTTCAGATCTAATGATTGTAGTCGGTCCCCAGTGGAATTCTTCAGCAACTTTTATCTTTAAGCTTTTTGTGTGTTATTTATTAAATTGTCTGCTCTAACGTTTCCAATGTTTTATACACAGATATTGAGATAAAAATGGTCCAAAATGATTTTCTTTTTGTTTTTGTTTGTTTTCTTGAGGGAGGACGCCTAAAAACTCGCCTGCCAAATACTTGGACATAACTCTTCCACAAACCTGGTAGAAGTAGTAGTAGTAGTTTGAAAGGACTTGCCTTTTCCAGGAATGTTGTTTCTACTCAGCTTTCTGTCTCTATTTTGTATCAGAGCCGGGACAGGGCTGATCCCAAAAAAGCCACTCAGCAGCACTCAGTGACACAATGGTTCCAACTAAAAGCTGATAAGGCGAATAGTCTGACCCTGACACATCCTGACACGCTGATCAGCCTGGAGAACGCCAGACTCCCGCATGAACTCAGACTTTAGAACGACTTCTTTCAAATGACAACAAAGTGAAGACAGGGGCCTGCAGGAGGACATGAAACTGATTTTCTGATTAAACAGTTTGTGTTTGTTTGGCTTGATACTGAAGGTCAGAAGAGACCCTCCACTTAATTCAACACTCCAGTCCTGCAGGTGGACTACGTATTATAAGGTTTATAGGGTCTTGTAAGCCCCCTTTCAGTCACTGTGGGAGCTTACGGGACATACTACTACAAACGCCTTGTGTTTTCAAACTGTAAAGCCAGACTGCCTTAATCCGCATTATCCTGAAGCGGGATAGGAAGGATTGAAAGACACACCATAGTCAACTCCGCAACATTGAAATATATCCTTTTCCCTCCAGAAATTATCAAAATAAAATGTAATAAAAACAATTATTTCGAAAGCCCTCTACATCTACTATGAATTGATACTGACTTGGATTATTTTTTTGCAACAGTTAGTTTGTGTAATAGCTCCTTCGAAATTATCAAATATGCTCCGCTTTCAAGCCTTAAGACACTCTACTCAGGGCATGCACGCTTTGTGATGTGTAACGCATGCTCTTTTATTTGTATTTACATGCCATTTTATTTTTTATCTACAAAGCATATTTTTGCTCTATGTTTAATTTAAGTTTCCACTACGTACACTGATAACATAATGGGTTTCACTGGTTCCATACATTCTATGGCTTATATACAGTACTTATATAGAAGTGACAAGTTTCACGCTTTTATTTTTGAAATTCTTTCGCCGTATATCCGTTTTGATTTGTACAACTTTACGCACCGTGCTTCAAAGGTAACTCTACCCCCCCTCTCGTGAGGCAGAAATAACATACAGTGCTCAACTTTAATAAACACAAGCACCAAAACAACCCGCATTCACGCGCCCATGTTTATACCCATATATTTTCTTATTTTACAATGTCATCAACTGAGCTCCTCGGTTCATTTAAACGCTACAAATGCGGCAGCAGCTCCGAGCTCATCAAAGTGAGTGACAGGCCGCCGCAGCCAATCAGGAGCCTCAGAGCTTGCGGCTACAGCCAATGGGACGCAGTGATTGGTTCTCGGGCCGCATTGATTCCCTTTGCGGGAGGCTACCTCGGGGGTTTCGGCCACGTCAAGTTTTAAACATTCAACAAAAACACAACTGGAATTAAAGCGACTTGATATTCAAAATAAAAGGCTGGGTAGGTACCGATGATTCACATTCATACACTAAAATAAAAAAATTTAAAGTAAAGTTATGAGCTTTACTGTGCACTTTATGGCACCCGTGTTAGCCTTTCAATTAAAAATATTCCCTAAAATCATATTTTAAAAGAGGCTGTTGGAATTATCTTCTCTTTTTTTAATAGTGTTTAGGGTAATATATTTTTTTACTTTCCTTCTCCTTTTTGCTTACTTTATTTTCATGTGAAACATTCTTAAGTTAGACTACCATGCACCTCTTCCAAATATTAACATTGGTGAAGCCAATAATAGCGGTATATAACTACCAATAACAAATTGTAAGAAGAGGTAGCAAACAGAAGTACAAGCCCATGATTAGGGCATATTTTCGAGGATAAATCTTCATCTGCTACAACTAAAGCTACACATAATGAATGCTTGATACATTGTTCTATATCTATGGCTTGATAGACGTTTTCAATGGAATTCGATTGCTAGGCAACAGCTTGGCCCCTTGTTAACTTCCTGTCAGTTGATGTTACTCACATCCAGTCAAATCCTGTCAAAACTTTGGACACATTTTAAAGTGTGTCCAAACTTTTGACTGGTACTGTACACTGCAACAGGAAATCAACTTGGGGCCATTCAGAATGTTTGTTTACAACTGTGAAATGGCCTTATAGCCACATTCACCCCCAAACTCCTTTGACGCTAAAATACGCATGTAAACAAGACTTTTATTTTGTAAGACGATACCGGAAGCCTCCTTGTTGTAGTCTGCTAGCTCAACAGTGGTGGGTTTGGCTAGGTAGGCCTCGGTGAATACAAATAAGCACAAAGTTTACAATAATAAAACACAACGTACCCTCTTTTGTAAACGTTAAACATTCGGAATAATTTCACACGGGCGTTCGACAAGGTCCCAAAAAAACCCTGGCGCCATGTTCCATTTCACTTTGAAAAGCTACCGTTACCGTTAATGGGCTACCGTCATTCAGCCCCGCAGTAACGCTACCGTTTCCACTGACAGATGGATTTCAGGAGCTCGACAAGTTCCCCCCCCCAGTCTGCTCCAACACTAGCTAACAACACCGGGGGCATAACCAAACTCACGAAGGCTCACCTTGCTCTCAACTCGACGGGTCCTCCTCGATCACATCGCTGCACATAGTTCCCCGAACAAACTGGAGCACAAACCGTCCATGGTCCCGTACCAGGAAGTCCGAGAGCACTTCTCAAACTCTGTGTGGGAAGCCGTGCAGGATATATCAGCCAGGTAGCAATGCGCCGCCCGCCGGGCTCATCTGACCTCACCGGGTGGCGGATGCTGCTGCTGCTGCTGCTGCTGCAGCTTAGAGCCCAGTCTGCGACATTCACTCACACACAAAAATGACCTTTTTTTCATTTGTTTTTCATTTGTTTTTCATGTGTGTGTGTGTGTGTCCGTGCTGTAATGATCAATAAGGGATAAAATATAAAGGCTATAAGTCATTATCATGTCCGTCACCACATTTTTAGGACGATGATTATCATCCAACCATCAATAATAAACTGTTTCCGACGAGTAGGCTATTCTTATTAGGATTTCCCAACTTTGAAAACTATATAGGCCATGTATGAATTTTATTTTACTTTTATTTATGTATCCTCTAATCAACCAGAAAGTCTCTTGCTATACAAATACAAAAGTATTAGTATCAAAATATAGTTAAAGTGCCAACTTATGTTACAGAATAGCACATTTCAGAATATTTTTTAAGGCTATCATATCACTGGATTATAAATATTGATGCATTCATGCGCACATCACTTAAATATTGCAGCTGGTAAATGTATGGTTATTTTAAATGTATTAAAATATATATATATATATATATATATAGCTGGGTAGCATGCAAATGTCCCCATGGGGATCAATAAAGTCTTGATTGATATAACAAAACATCATAATGCACTTGTTGATTCAATTTTTTATCATTAATCTGAATCCGCTAGTAACTAAAGTTCTCAAATTAATAACAAACTAACAAATGAATAAACCAGTAAAACTGATAGAAATATCAAAGAGTAAATTGCGTATTATAGTAGATGTACGTAGTCGTGTGTGTGTGTGTGTGTGTGTGTGTGTGTGTGTGTGTGTGTGTGTGTGTGTGTGACTACAGGCTTTACATGGACTCATTAACTCCTTCATCACACCCCCTGAACCTGTTTTTGCGGCTCCGACTGTCATTTGTATATTATATACAAGATATTCATCTTATCTCGGCATCATCAAGTGTGTCGAGGTGTCCACACAACGTTTCTCTCATTTTACCTTGACTGGGGAAGCCATTGTCACTAGCGTTGTTTATACAAACAACAAGTCGTCATTCAGCCATTCAGTGGCCTTTTAGATACATCTGTGCTCCAGTAACATAAACATGTTTCCCCTCTGTAAATGACATCACAATGACATCACAACGGCATGTGCATCTGATCGGTCAGCGGGTTTGCTGACGGATGACAGTTGTAATTCAGATTCTTTAAGTTCATACTGACCTCTATAGGCAGAAAATGTGTGTGTCGGAGCTCCACTGGGCCACATTATATGGCTGCTGCTGGAGAAACAGTGGGAGTGGACAGTCTTAATATTTTTGGCATTTAGTTTTAGTTTGTAAGAGTTCGGACATGATGGGAAAGGGAATACAAAAGGAAAGATGTGGGAAAATCACAATATGGCTCTGATTGGCAGATTTGTGTTTAAATTTAGCTGCGGCCTCCAGATGAAATGCAATTAAGGGATGAAAAGCAAAGGAAAGGAAAGGCAGGGCTGTTTCAAAACTGTATACACAATCCTTAATGTAGCCAAGAAACATGTTTTTTTCTTATTTCTTTTATAGAAAAAATACTTTAAAGAGTCTTAAGTACTTTTACTTTGTGATGATGTCATGCTGGCATATTTCTGTGTAAAAGGGACTTACTCTGTGTCTCTCATTACCTCACATTACAATGTATCACTACTATGCTACTGGAACACTGTTTACTTCATATTTAATATTATACATATTTTATTTTGTTATATACACTATGTATGTAGGCTGCAAATTTTATTCTACACTTCTTTTCACAGTATATGTTTTCAGTAGGTGTATTTTGATCTTTTGTCTTATTTTTATTTTATTTTATTTTATTATTTCTAGTACATTTCTTGTATTTTCTGTGTGTGTGAGTGAGTATGTGTGTGTCCTTGTAACTTGCTGCTGTACCAGTGAGTCATTTCCCAGTTTGGGATTAATAAAGTCCATCTAACTATCTTTTTTAAATAGGTCTTAATTTTGGTTTTCTACAACCTAGATTACGTGCAACCTGGATACAGATTTTCTCATTAAAAGAAGGGTCTTGAAAAGTTTTAAATTTGGCTTTCACATACAGAGTTCATGTAACTTGGACATGACAGAGAGGTGGGATGATGACGAGCAGGCTCTTGCTGACAGATTTAAGTTTCAAAAATCTTAAAAGTGGCCACAGACTACTTTTCATGCAACTTAGACGTAATAAGAAAGAAAAGGTAGGACGACCACAACAGGGATGCAGATTTCTTTTCTTAAGATTATTTTTTGGGCTTTTTCGCCTTTAATTGATTGGACAGTTAGGTGAGAAAGGGGAGAGAGAGGGGAAAGACATGCAGGAAATCGTCACAGCTCAGATTCGAACTCTGGACCTCTGCGTCGAGGCATAAACCTCTCAGTATACGTGCGCCTGCTCTACCCGCTGATCCAACCCGGCCACAGGCTGCAGATTTCTGTTTTGAATACGACTTTCTATAATCTTAATCGTTTTCTTGCAACTTGGACATGACAGGGAAGGCCAGGAAGGGAAAGAGAAGGAATGAGGGGAAAGAAGAGTTGGGACTATCATGTCACTGACTGGCAGATTTCGGTTTGAAAAAAGGTCTTAAATGTGTCTCTTCCCCGGCTCCCCTCGCCGACACAAAGCTGCAGAGCGGCGCGTTGAACGTGCCCAGCGCAGTGCAGCTTAGATCAGCCAGGCTCGCTCTGCCGTTTTGGGTTTTTCACTTCTGTTACAGCAGGCGGGGAGGCCCTGGAGGAGCCTTAAACACACACACACACACACACACACACACACACACACACACACACACACACACACAGTGCATAATGAGGTCTGGGTATAGGGCTGCACTATTTACTTTAGAGAGCATAACTGTTTATGGAGAGGAGCAGTTGAACCCCCCCTGGCAGAGCACATTATAGACTGCAGAGTGCTGAGTGCAGGCTGGGACTACACCTAGGGTTGGGCATCGTTTGGATTTGAACAATTCTGATTCCAATTGCGATTCTTCCTTTCGATTCCGGTTCTTATCGATTTTGATTCTTTGAGGGGTGGAGTTGAAACGGCTCACATGCTTATTTTTACAAATAAGAGGAACATTTTATTTTGATTCAATGGTGGTTTGCAGTTTAACAGGGCTTTTTCAATGTCAAAGCCACACTAGAGCGCCGCTTACAGCGCTCCAAGGCTGCAACACAACAAGCGCCTGGCCGCTACGGAAACCAAAACTTGCGCATATTGACAGGGGCGTAGGACAAAATTCCGGGCCCTGTAGAAAGGCATTTTCTATGGGCCCCTCCCCGCATCCACAGCTATTCATTCTAGCATCTTTTTGGGGCCTCCTCACATGAGGAGCCCTGGGTACTCAGTCCCCCTTTTTCCCCACAGTCCGACGCCCCTGCATATTGAATTGGGAAGCGAGGCTCGGATTTGAAACCAAATCCTCTAACCGATTCCGAATGATTCCTATAAAGAAACGATTCTACTGGAATTGTAATTTTTCGAACGATTCCAAGTATAGGAATCGGTTCTCGATGCCCAATCCTAACTACACCTGATGCTTTCAAATGCAACGGGAGTCACGTGGCGGTAAGTGGAAGAGGACGGCGGTCAAACGTGACCTCTAGTCTGGGATCAAACCTCCAGCACAGATCATCTTTTTAGAAGAGAATAACGTGTACCCATTCCTCTAAAAGACAATTGAGTCGGGTAAAGTGAAGTGACCTTTTAAAGATTGGTGTTAGCTTATGTTAGCTAACCCGTTTGAGAAGAAATAATGTGCCTCTTGCCTCGAAGGTTCAATAAGATGCATACAAATGAATAGAACCAACCTCATGAATCGAGTTAAGTTTGGTTCAGCAACATTTCTGCACTTGAGGTATTCTATAATATGAGTATTGACTTTCTCCGACAATGTCAGACTCAACAAGTCAGTGATTGATTTATTCATTTGCTGCATGTTGTGTTCGTTCATTGGAAATGTCCGTCAGCTGTCAAGGACTCACTTTCCGGCGAATCCGAAGGTAAGTCTGAGGAAAGAGCAAACAGTGGAACAAGCGGACCAATTTTAATGTGCTGTGTGGTCTGATCAATCAATGGGCCTCAGTTTGTGTACAGCTCAGTGGCAGGAAACAGCATCACAGCTGGCGGCCAATCAGGTGACGGTGATGTCATGTTTTTTTTAATCCAATATGAGACAGTTGCTGCGGACCTGTACCACTTACCTTGTTAGAGCCAGGCGTTGCGGCCTATTTGTTATCCTAATGTGTCATGCAACCATGTTAAGGGGGCCACGAGAGGGACGCGACTCTGACTTCGCCCCGCTGTGAGTGTTGATTTCACGGTCTATTAAGCCGGTGATTGTGGCGCTGCTGTCTGCAACAAATTCTACATCAGTTCCGCCTACAAGTGCTCAACGCCACTGCACACTGTGGGGACATTTGGAGAAAAACACACAAAGAGGAAAGGTGATGCAGATATGAGTTCTAGGTAAGCCATGAGGTCAGACAGCTTGGCCACTTTACAGATGATGTAGTGCATGAAGGGATGTATCAACAATGCTAAACGTTATATGATGTGGGCCAAATAAAGTACATTTCAAAAGGTCTTCCTGGTCAATGTTACCTGTGTTGTTGGTATAAAACAAAGCACTATGCAGTAGAGCTGAAGATCTTTGCCCGAACCCGACCGACCGTCGGATCCCGTCGGGTTCGGTCTTAATTTCTATCATTTTACTCGGACTCGGGCCGGGCTCGGGCTTGCGCCCCGGGTTGCAAATGAGTGGTCAGGTGACGCATTTCAATCAGCACGAAAATGGATGCTGAGGAGGTGAAATGGAGGCTGGCCTCTGGAGGACTTATTTTATTTCTTGGAACAACTTCCAAGTGGCCTATAGCCTACATTAGTCATGAATAAATTATGTAAAAAAATATAATTTTTTTTTTATTTTTATAAATGATTCATTCTTGACAAAAGGCAAAAGAGCTGTGTGCGTGCGCACATTTGAATAATGTTGGGCTGTAAACGTAAATGTCGGGCTCGGGCCAAATTCTGTTCGGCACGGGCCTTGTCGAGCCTAAAAAGGCCCGATTACAGCTCTACTATGCAGTGACGTACAGTTGCTATATGGATGCCAAGATTTGGATATGTTTATCAGCAGAAGTGTTTCTACATCTGGCAGTAATAAGGAACTCTTTTATGTATAAGTACATGCAGATTTGAAATCATAGAGAATAAGGTGGGATTGTTAAACTTGTACCGTATTTTACACTGAGATGTAGTAGTCTATATCCTCGTCGTTCCACTTCCGGGATTGCTCCGTTGCCGAAGGATATTCCGCTGGATTTCACTAATTTTAACTCCGGTGGATTTATGAGGACTATAACTGCTCCTCAGATCTCTGCAGGGTGAATCCAGACAGCTAGCTAGACCATCTGTCCAATCTGAGTTTTCTGTTGCACGACTAAAACAACTTTAAATGTACACACGTTCCACCAAAACAAGTTCCTTCCCCAGGATATTTTACAGCGGCACCCCGGCTTTGTGTGCGAGTGTGGACTCTTAAAGTGATGGTTCGGAGTAATTTCACCCTAGGGTCCTTTGCACCATGACCTCGAGCCAAACAACACCCCAGAAGCTTTTTTCACCTGGGTCGAACATTGGGCGAGTTAGCGTTATCAGCTGAATAGCTTAGCGCAGGCGCTAATGGATCCACGCGGATTACAAACACCAGAGATCAATGCAATCTCCTCTGTGTTTACAAACATGGCCACTGATTAGTAAGCATGACGCAGCATTTTCGGACAGTCAAATCGCAACTACAGACAGTAATATGTTGTTCGCTTGCCACTGTTGTGCAACTACTGTAACACCTACAACTTTCATACAACATGGCTATTATCATACTTTTAAAGATATATTAATTGAAACAATTATCACTTTTCCACATTTCTTACAACTTCACCTTCTTCTTACACATTTTAACCAGCAATCCAGTTTAGCTTTAGCTTTAAAAAAAAAAAAGACTAATCATTCCACATCTTTTTTTACATTAGTGGGGTTATTCAACTTGTCAATGAATTTCATACCATTTAAAACAATTCCCACTTTTCTCACTACTTCATCTTCTTCTTACAGATTTAAGCTATTAATCCAGTTTAGCTTTAGCAATTTAGCTATTCAGCATTCACACGCATTTTCTAGTTGGTTATTACCTGTTGATTTAGAAACAATTTAGAACAAGTCTCATTATTATATTTTATTTATTTGGATTTAACTGTACCTGCCAGAATTAAATAACCCTTATTTGGCTGCAGCAACTTATTTCAGAAAGTTATTATTAACTGTTTGCACAAGACTTTGTAGAAAAGCTGATAATGAAGAAAGAAAGAACTTTCACACCAACTGGGTAACACTCACCATCAAACTTAATGAACAAGAACATGCAAACACTATTATTAGCCTGATCAAACAACGTGGGAACAACGTGCTTAAGCAGTAGCTGTTCTGCCAGATGTTCTACGACTTGGTGCAGAGCAGCCGCTGAAGAAGTACTGTGGCTAACATGCAGGTGTGGTAACAGGTCCATCTTATGTCCCCGTTCAGCCACAGTCGTGAAAAGCCTGATATAAAAAACAGTTGCTAACAGGGCATGAAAGAAGAAAACTGGAAAACCTCATTTCAGGTGCAACTGTAGGTTTACATTTTTGTAAATTTTGCTTTCTAGCTTTAAAATATAGTGATATAGTGAAGGTAGTGACTTGACCTGTCCCGGTGCATATGGATGGATTACTGAAGGGTCCTTTTGGGCACAGGCCCAGGGGCCGAAGGGTCAGGGGTCCTGACTCACAAAATGTTGCTGGAAAAAAGGTAAACGATCACTAAGCGACACAAAATGACCACAAAGAGACCCCAAGTTACTACAAAGAGATGCAAAATGACTAAAAATAGATCCAAAAGCACCACAAAACGATGCAAAACAACGAGAAATAGATGCAAAACAATCACAGAGATGCAAAATGAGCACAAAGGGATGCAAAACAACGACATTGAAATGTAAAACCACTAAAAATAGGTGCAAAACGACTACAAGGAAACCCAAAGTTACTAAAAAAAAAAAAGAGATGCAAAATGACCAAAAATAGATACTTTGAGTTTGGGTGTCTTGTATATGTAGACAGGGTGGAGGGGCCTCTTACATGTCTGCGCTCTGGGGCCCATTGTCTCAAAATCCGTCCATGTCGGCGCACAGGAATACAATGTCACTTTGAAAGTCTAAAGGCGTTGTCATACGCCCAGCTGTGCCAAAAGACACGCACGCACGCAAACACGCACGCACGCATACACACACACACACACGTCTCTGGCAGCGATCAAAGCTCCAAAGACTGATCTGAGATCCGGCACACCCAAACATCAATGTTGAATAACCGGCCTAATGAAGGGTATAGTGTACAGTGCTAATCTCATCAAAGAGCGTACTATTTAAAAATACACACACACACACACACACACACACACACACACACACACACACACACACACACACAATCACCTTGTTGAGTTTTTGGTGTGAAATTCTTGGTTTGAATGAGCCGGACATGGCTCCTGAAGTCACTGCATGGAGCTTTACTTTCCTCCGTCAGCACAAGATGGCAGCATCGTATCATCTACCTCTGCTAACACTAAGCTGCACACTTTAAGTCCTTTGGTAACTGTGTTTTTAGATATTTCTCTGGTGTTCTGCCAACAAGCTTAAGCATTGCATAAGCATAACAATTCAGTGAATATTTTGTCTAACAAAGAGGAATGAGTCACTTCAGTTCTTCAAAGGAATGCATAAGAAATGGTGGGAAAGTGTAAAAGACAAACCCCTCTCCCAGGCCTCCCTTTGATCAGCACTATAATTTAATTACCTGCATACCAAAGAGAGCCTTTATTTGGAATTTCAGTCTCAGTCGTCTTATTTGCTCCATGGTACAGTGAATTCAAAGAGAAGTCCCAAAAGTGAAAATAATAATTGTGCTCCTGCTCCTTGAAAGTTGAAATATAGATGTTGATGATGTAGGAGGATAGCACAGCGCGATGCAAAAACATACGCTCATAACGCGGCTCTTCAATTCTTGAAATGATCTCAAATGGTACAAATTCTATGTCATTTGTTTGTGGTTAGGATGCCGTTAAAAGTACGTTACTCTAATGTAGTAATATTCATTTCATTTATTGTTGATCTAAAATGGTGAATATCGTACATGTTTTCTGAGATGTAAACATTTGCTTACTACAACTAAAAGGAGTGGTTAGGACTGTACCCTCTTGTTAAATTAATGTAATGATTTCTCTTTTCTTTCTGAATGAAAAACTTATTTTTGCTTTATTCGTAATAAATCCACTGCATTTTGGGGTCAGTGTTTTGATGGTCCTGTTTAAATTATAATATAGTATTTAACAATGTATTGACTGTTTTTATTTGCCTTTATTGTCTTAATATGTCTCACTGTGGTTAGATGGGTTTCATTATGAATAGTCATGGTCTTGTGGTCTTATTGTGTATTATTGTTTTTACCATGGATGAATTTCCCCGTGTGGGATGATAATCTGAATTTAGTACAGGATCAAAAAGATGTCAAAACTGTTGTAAATAAACACACATTTGCTTCAAATTCGATTTAATATTCCTGCTTTATCCTTTTCATGTTCACCTGCCGAGATGGTAACCAAACCTCCGATGATTCATTTTTAAAAATCAGTCACTCATTCTGAATGACAAAAGTATATTGTTTAATACGGCGGCCAAGAACCTTTCTGGGGTTTTGTCATTTACCTGTGGCTGCTGCGGATATTCTTCTAGATTCAGCCTGTTCTCACGAACCAGTCATTCAAAAAGCTACCAAAAGTTAAGCACTGTAATTCGTTCGTCACGTTTGTTTTATTGTTGTTGCTGGGAAGGATGGGTGGGCGTTAAAACACAGGACTTTCAAGCCAGGGAGCGGAGTTTGTTTCCCGGGGAAAACTATAGACTTTCACCCAGGAAATGTGTGTTCCTTGGGAGTGTTTTATTCCAAACCACAATCTTTTTCCTAATCTTAACTAGTCATTTTGGTGCCTAATCTTAACTCTTGTCGCGGCAAAACGCTCATATTTTGTGGACTAAATTTAACCGTAATATCCGCCGCTCGTTGTGCTAGATTGGCTAGAACATGTAATAACATTCTTTAGTGATTTTTTCCCCTCCTGAATGAATCGTGTCCTTGTGTGAAAAGTGCAATCAGATGTGACAAATACACATTCTGGACATGTCCTTGGTGTCCTTAATGGCCCTGATGTTATTGTGAACAGAAGAAATTGCCTCCTTTCCTGCAAATTACATTATATTGAAACTCTAATATGTGGAGAAGAACTCCTCCGACCCTTGATCCCCTCTTGGAAGGTAACTCCATCAGGGATGATCTGGTTTCCTGCTCGCTGCTCTGGCAGAGCATCAGCCTCTGCTGGCAGTTCATCTTCATTGGCACAAACCTAGTCTCGCATTGACAGACCTATCTCCACAGAGCTGCGGAGAAAGGACTGGCTAGGCCTGTTCCAATTACAGTACCCACATTATTGTCTAATTGCCAATTTTTTGTAAATAATCGCGGTTTATTTGTCTAACCGCAGTTAATTACTAACATTAGCTAAGGTCTTAGCGTATGACTGGTAATTGTATAAGTGATTATTGGTCGGACTATATATTTTTATTATTTAAATTGTTATTGTTGGCACTTGACCCTATAAATGTTCATAGCAAAAAAAATGACAAGGGGGGGGGGATACAGTTAGTTTTATGATAATAAAGAGGCGTGGTTCATTTCATAGGCTGTGTATTTGTGTTATCACATTATCTGGGTCACATGACAGTGATATATAACCAAAAGATGTATGCTGGGATTCATTCAAAACTTTACTTTCTTTAAAAAAGTAATACATAAATATATATTTTTAAATACGACTTAAAGAGACAATTATATTATAAATCGCAATTATTTGAGACAATTAATTGTACAATTTGGAATTGTTACAGCTCTCGGTCTGGCTATACCACATGTACATTCTGGGATAGGAGAACAAACGGTCAGGGGTTGTTTGCATTGCTTCAAACCAATCACCACCGTGTTGGGCATCGCTAAGCTCTGGTCGCAAAGACGGTGCCTCTGCAAAACAGTCTCAGGAAGGAACTTGTTTTGGTGGAACGTTGAAACCTTGCAAAAGAAAATGCCACATATAATATTAAATTAACTGTTCACACAATACAGAAACGTGAGCTATTTAAATGAGCTGGATACACGGTTAAACCTCATTTGCTCTTACCAGTGTATCGCTGCGTGTATTTTGTCCATAGCAAATCCTCGCCATTCGGGCCCAAAACGTCCCAGTTAAAGAGTAAATGGCATAAACAGTCTTTATAAATCTTTACAATCATTCCCTGAAAGAACCAGCAGACCTGACTTGTTGCACGATCCAAATTTTCTTCCAAACTTGGCATTTTAGCTGTGCCTATTTAGCATGTAGCTTGCTAGCTCGGAGGTTGTTGTTGGTTCCTGTAGTGAAGGGATTTTTGAGAACGGCAACACACACAGAGCAAAGCCACTCGCAGGATGTCAGGCTTTATCCTGGAAATGCACGTCTGCTGATCCAGACTAGTGTTTGTTTGACCCATCCCTCCCTACGTGGACTTTGACTTTGTCTGTACTCCTCCTTGAGGCAGCTCTGCACATCCTGGCCCACTATTACGTGGTTTTTATTATATGCATTAAATAGTGCATTATTTTCTGTAGGTATAAGTACGAACAGGGAATGAGAACATCCTGCATGATTTTACTTTTTAGTTTTTTCAAAACCTGCCACGGGTTCTGGTTAACTTTGCTAGATGGGACCAGAATTTTTCCGGCGCCTCTGGAAACTATCCCGTAAATGCACCGTCGTCGATAGAGACTAAGCTCAAACCAAACACTTCCTCTCATCCTCTCTCTGTGATCTGACCAATTTCCTGCTCTCCAGCCCGACCCCTCAGCTTCCCGGTGAGAGCCTGAGCATCACGGCGCGTTCCCGGCAGGAAGGAAGCTTCCACGTTTCCGTCGGGAACGTGACGGATCGAAGACCGATGCGCGCGTGTGTTCCCCACACCCTGCGGCGCGTCTCGTTTCTACATCTTGTGAAGGCGTGAATAATAGACTAGCTGTGTGGTTTGGTGCTTTGAGAGCTCCTTGTATCTTCAAAAAACATTCACAGGGCTGGCAACACATAACCTATATGGATCCACTGCATAATGCATTCATCCATAGGCCTAATTTATGGGGGGGGGGGTTACAACACCCACAATAATCAAAACTGGCCGGGGGTAATGAAGTCAAAGAGTTTAGATGCTGTGGCAAGCAAATAAAATAAAAATATTTGTTGTTAAGATGTGCATAATTCCTAAAACAAAATTGTCTCGAAACGTGTAATGTTTTGAATCTGCAGAAAGTTTTGAATACAGAAGATTAATTAATAATAATAATAATAATAATAAGATGAATAAAGACATTTGCATGCAGAAAAGGCACAAATGGTTGCAGAAAAATTCACCAGAGTGCAAGAAACACTTGACGCTTTTAAAATTTCCTGGGGACGACCCAGACACCCCGGTTATAATTTGTCCCCCCTAATGTTGAAACAAACCTTCTCACTAGATAGTTGGACATCTCAACCCCTCCACCCCAATGTTGAACCCAAAGTTACACCCTTGCATTCATCTACTACATTTCAGCTGCATCTCAATGTGACCTGGATTACTTACCGTGCTCCAAAAGCATCACTGTTGTTCTGAGGTTTCATTGAGCGTGACTCTTCTATTTTCATCTGCAAACAATGTCTTTGTGTTTGGTCTATTGATCCAGTATCACTGCTGTCGCCTCACTGTAAATAGTCTGGTATTGACTGTAGGGTTTATTCATGTGTTATTCATTCTGCGCAGCTGAGAGGCTTCATGCTGTTTTAGAAGCTTATGCAGCTCCAAGAAACAGTACCAAATAGGAAAAGTTAAAATCAACAACTCGGTGGTGTCTGTCAAGGTTAGCTGGACACATTACATTTAAAAAAAAAAAAAAAAAAAAAAGAGCTGGTTACCGGTTATAGGTTATAGCAGATCTGTGGACTTAAGACTTAATGACTTGAGGTGACGCGAGTCAGACTCGGACTTGACAAAAAAAATAAATGACTAGAGACTTGACTCGGAACATGATGACTCGGATGACTTGCGTGTATTCATAAGTTTGAATGCTAGCTGTTAAATATTCAATTATATAATTTAAAGTCGTCACGTTTCTGTTTAACTATCAAGTATGCTATGCTAGCGGCAGCAGCGCAAACTGTGAATACTTAAGTAAAAGTATGCAAGTATCATCAGGAAAATGTACTCACATCACTCAATCAGCTGTTCAGCTGTACTCGTAGGCCTATATATTGTTGGGCAGTTTAATTAATGAAAGAACACTTTGTATTTTATAAACTACGTGTGTCTTGTGTGAAAACTCTTAATTTGGAAAGTAACTAGTAGGTAAAGCTGTCAGATGAATGAAGTGGAGTAAAAAGTACAATACTTCCCCCTGAAATGTAGTGGAATAGAAAATTAAATGATATTTGTACTTAATAGTAATTGAGTAAATGTACTTAGTTACATTCCACTACTGGTCCCTACTCCTTCTCCATGAACGTTGAAGACCCCTCATGATTGGGCGACTCACAAAGCTCTTCGGTATGCGATTGATGATTGAACGACCGGCTATGGGTCAACATCGAAGAGCCCCGATGAAGCCTCACTGGTCGGACCAGACCACCACAATTAAAAATCCTCAACGAGTAATCACCTTTGGATTTTAAAATGTCACGTCAAACAGGTAAGAGTACTTTATCTTGGGTGTAAAAAAAAAAGAGAAAGCGACCTGATTTGGGACTTAATTCGCCAGACTTTCCTTCTGTCAGGAATGCGAGGCTTGGACCCAAAAAATGCAGAGTAGAGGAATTTTATTAAACAAAAGACTTACAACATAAGGTGTCCTGAGGAAGGCAGGCAGGCACAAACGAAGATAAACCAAAATCCACTAGAAAAACCCAGAAGACACGGAAGGGTAATAAACAACCAGGAAGGAGCAACGCAGGGAAACCCAGGAAGGGAAGACATTGAACCGACAAGAGACAAACACAGGACAGAGACTAAATACACAAGGTAACGAGGGTGAAACAAGGGACAGGTGACACGAGGGCTCAGGAACAGGTGAAACACATCAGGGCGGGGCAGACAATCAGAAAGGCGGGAAAGCAGAAGACAGGAAGTAAAACAAGACATAACATGGGAGAGAGAGAGACTACAAAATAAAACAGGAAAAACTACAACAGAAACCCACAATCGTGACACCTTCACAGCTCTGCGGAGGAGAGTCTGGCGAGTCCACATAGCATTCCGGGATGGGAGAGAAAGGTGGTTTATTGGTTTAAAAGGGTTTATTGGCATTTCTTTAAACCAATCACAATCATCATGGGCCGCACTAAGCACCGGATGGAGCCCTGGTGCTGCTGGAAAACAGCCTCGGGAAGGAACTTGTTTTGGTGGAACGTGTGTACATTCAAAAGTTGTTTTAGTCGTCCAACAGAAAACTCAGATTGGACAGATAGTCTAGCTAGCTGTCTGGATTTACCCTGCAGAGATCTGAGGGGCAGTTAACCATAGTCCTCACAAATCCAATGGAGTTTAAAATTCCAACACAAAGCAGAAGGTAACGGACATCCAGCTGCAAGGACATCCCGCGAAATTTCCGGCGGCAACGGAGCAATCCTGGAAGTGGAACGTCGTGGATATAGACTACACTTGCCTTAACTAAGGACTGGACTTGACGCCCCAAAAAAAATCAAACTCAAGGTATGCTTGAGACTTGGACCGAATGACTTGGAACTTACTTGGGACTTGAGCAAAGATTACTTGGTACTTGGGTTATAGCGTCCATCGTGACTGAAAATATTTGCTTCTTAAACATTCAATTTAATTTCTTTGCGCCTTCTCTTTTGCGTTCATTGGAGTTTTTATATAACTCAAATCTTCTTTTAAATAAGCAGCACTCTGATGCTGCATGGCCTAAATGCTATTTCAGAGTTTTCAACTCTGAGAAGAATAAAGAGGTTGCTGAATCCTTGAATTCTTCTGGTCTTAAAAACGGTCAAATTGAAAGAAATTGAGCACTGCCAGTCAGCCTTCAAACATTCACATTTTGTCAAAAATTTGCTTACAACATTGTGTCTGACTGTCTGGACCTTACCTTGAATCTCAGAGCATGCCTGGCGACACCTGATGAAGTCCTCTTCAGACACTCACCTTGTCGCCAGTAAAACCACCAAATCTTTAAAGGCTAAGAATGTGTGTGTGTGTGTGTGTGTGTGTAACCATACAAAAACAGCATATAAAACATTCCCTTCCTGGCTGCTTTTACATTCTATAAGAGGGAATAAAACCCAAGGTAAAGAGAAAAACATTTTTGGAAGAAAAAACCCGAAATCCTGAGCTGCAGACATGGTCTTGAATTACACGAGTGGACAATAATGGCGGTGTTATTATCTATCCATGGGTTGGATCCTCAGACTGAGGGCAGTTTATTGTATGCCTTTGCCTGAACCGTACAATCAATATTTAATAACAGACTTGGTGGACTGCTGCCGTGATGAAAGCAAAAGATGCCCATATGTGCCAGAGAGCACATAATGTACAGCACTGTGGATATTTGTAGTATGAAGTTCTAACGATAAAATATTTAGAACGTCTAGGGTCACGGCTATGGGTGTAAAGTGAGGGAATCAGCAGGTTGACTGATTTATTAGACCCACATTGAATGCCTGTTTGTATTCGTTTAAAAAGCAGCCGGTATCTTCAAGATCTTCCCATTTTCCAAAGACTCTTTTTAGTATTACAATCGTTTCCCGGAGCAAAAGAACCACTTCTTATTCAAACACATTTCAAACCCTCCTCGATATCTGTGAATGAATGGTGAGAACTTTGACCTTTGACTTCTCTTTCCTCTCTCTCTCTCTACCGGGGATGCAGTTGTGACGGTGAGACAGTATACGGGGAGTGGATCGGACACAAAGTGGACATACAGTGGACAGGCCTCGCCCAGGACAGCGGACAGCACGGGGGGTGGGTGGGGGGGGGTGACAGCGTGGGCCGCCCCCTGATGAGGGGACACTCGCCGGGGCCAATAAAACAGATAGTTGTTTTCCCTGATCAGAGTCGGCCCTCTCTTATTCAAACCATTGGCCAATTCCAACAGCTGGGAGAGCAAATTTGGAATCAACTTTGGAAATGTCAGAATAGATAATTTGCGTTGAATAAAGATGCTTTGTAAAAATGCAGCGCTTGAAGAAATATAGTTTCGACATTTTGGGAAATTGCTTTGTCGCTGAGAGCGACGACTGATACCAATCTCGTGTCCGTACGGTAAATGTGAAGCTACAGCCAGCAGCCGGTTAGCTTAGCTTAGCATAAAGACTGCAAACAGGGGGAAACAGCTAGCGTAGCTCTGTCCAAAGGTAACAACCCCCCCCCTCATCAGCAACTCTAAACTTCCCTAATTAAAAAACTGTAGAGGGGCCGAAGCGGGAAAAGTTACTTAGTGTTGCTTTAAGTAAAGGTACTAATACCACACTGTAAAAAATACGAGTAAAAGTCCTGCATTGAAAATGTTACTTAAGTAAAAGTATGTAAGTAGCATCAGGAAAATGCACTTAAAGTATTAAAAGTAAAAGTACTCGATGCAGAAACATCCTCACATTTTAGAAACGATCCAAACAGTTGTGCCAATCAACTAAGAGAGAGTTGTGTGGAGCTGATAGTCTTAATTAGCTTTGTAGCAACTCATTTGGCAACGGCTTGAATGTAACGTGACGTTCATTAATATCATATTTTAAGTTAAAAAAAAAGTCATAATTTCTGAGAATACAGTCAGAATTCTGAGATTAAACTCAGAACTCAATCCATTTTTTATTTGATTTTTTTTAAATGTGGCCCTAATCCTCTTCCGTAGAGATGACACAGGAGTCGACGGCACAGATCTAAATGGTAAGAATGTGACTCGGCGTATTTCCCAAGACGGCGAACTCGTTAAGCTATGATGGCATTTGGCTTGTGTGCACCCAGCCAATGTGCTTCTTTTTCAACTGGTTAATAAACTGTGGTTGAGATTGAATATGGAGTCGCCACGATTCCCAGGCTCCCGATCTTTATTTTTTTTTTAAGGAAGGTGGGGGTGAGATTTAATTTCTATTTCGACTGTCCCGCGACGACTTGGGCTACACAGTAATATACATACAAACACTTTGATGTATATTTACTATGTTGTAGTGAGAACAGCATAGTGAGTTGTCACTGGGGATGGAGTCAACTTTACTATGTGGTAGAAAACAAAAACAATGTGCACACGAGGGGGGAAAGAAGACCAGAAAGAGAGAAAGAGAGAGCGAAAAGAGGAGAGAATGGCGGGGAGAGGTTGTGAAACAGTACAACATCGGACAGCCACTGGAACATAACAACACAGAGAGAGACAAGTATTAGGAAAAATGGTTTAATATAGGAGACAGAAGCAAAAAACTGCATCACACAAGAACATACGTTTACAAAAATAATTCTGACTGCTTCAGCTACACAGTTAGTTCACAGAGAAGGACAGAGAAACCGGAAAAATCTAAACAGCTAAAAGCAAAAAAGTTTTCTAATTAGTTGATCTCTTTATTAAACTAATACATTAATCCACTGAAGGTGACTAAATATTTCTATTCCTTTTTTTTTTTTCTTTCTTTTTTTTCTGCTCTATAATTGTCTTAATCGTGTAGACGGCACAATACAGAAGTCAAATGAAACTTACCGCTGTTGTATAGACAAACTCGCTAGAACTATTTAAGAAAAGCAACAACAACAAAAAAAACGATAAAAAAGGATGCGACGCTTACCCCCCCCCCCCCTGTTTTTCGGAAAGAAAAGAAAAGAAAAGAAAGAAAGAAGGAAAAGGAAGGCAGAAAGAAAGAACAACACTCAAGTGAGGAAAAAGAAGTGAAAGAAATGAAGCCAAAGATCTTCTAGAAAAATCTTATATCAAAAGCCAACGTTCTTGATGACCAGCTAGAAATCATACTCGGGGACCAGTCAGGGTCAGGCCACACCACCAGGCCAGACAGCGTTTTTTTTTTTTCTTTTTTTCTTTTTTTTGAAGATTTTTTTTGTTGTTGTATCCTTTAATCTCCAGTATAAAAAATTCCACTGGTACAAAATGCATAAGTACAATCAGTTGTAGAAATAGGAAAGCCTGCATTTGTTGTACTTTTTTTTTTGTTTTAAATTCCCATCCAGTGACAGATTTCCAAGTGTTGTCAAACAAACATACATCACGCTTAACAGGATCCAACCGAAATGCACTGACTTTGGCTTCTCTCAAGACAATAACTTTGAAACTACTGAAAAATTTTTTTTGAGCATCAAAATAAACAAAAATAACAATTTCTGGATAACTTCTACAGACAACAAGCTCTTCATTTTTTTTCATTTTTTTTTTTTTAACGGCACGGAAAGAGAAAAACACAAACACGAAACATTTCTTTTCCTCAAAAAACTTTGACATAAGCCATAAATGCAAAGAAACGACAAGTTCAATCAATTTTTTTTTTTTCCTTTCAGATTTCATTGTTTGATAAATAAGATAATTAAGAAAGAAAGGAGAACAGAGAAGTGAACAGTGACGAGATAGAGAGATTACGACGAGCATCGGCTACATGACAGCCCCTGAGGTGAGCCGCTCCACAGGAAACCCCGTTTTCCACGGCCCTCTTTGTGCTTCGACATTGAAACAAAAGACGAGATGCTTCCCCACTAGAGACTGTGCAACGTCGGGACTAGTGTGCAACTCCGTGAGATTTGGCAACATAGTTTTCTTTTGGGACAGTTAAAAATGTCAGAAAATCGCGCACACAGACGTATAAAGAAGCGAGTTCGACTTAGCACGGATTATGTACACTGTAAAACCTTTCACCGTAAATTTACAGCAGCATCGCCAGTAAAGTGTTTATTTACAGTAAACTTACTGTTTTTAAAGTGCTCATATTATGCTCATTTCCAGGTTCATAATTGTATTTAGAGTTTATATCAGAATAGGTTTACATGGTTTAATTTTCAAAAAACACCATATTTTTGTTGTACTGCACATTGCTGCAGCTCCTCTTTTCACCCTGTGTGTTGAGCTCTCTGCTTTAGCTACAGAGGGAGGCGTCTCACCTCTGTTCCGTCTTTGTTGGGAGTCGCACATGCGCAGTAGCTAGGGAAGGACTACTAGCCAGTCAGAAGCAGAGTATGAGGGCGTGCCCTGACAGTAGCTAGGTAAGGACTACTAGCCAGTCAGGAGCAGAGTATGAGGGCGTGCCCTGACAGTAGCTAGGTAAGGACTACTAGCCAGTCAGGAGCAGAGTATGAGGGCGTGCCCTGACAGTACCTAGGTAAGGACTACTAGCCAGTCAGGAGCAGAGTATGAGGGCGTGCCCTGACAGTACCTAGGTAAGGACTACTAGCCAGTCAGGAGCAGAGTATGAGGGCGTGCCCTGACAGTACCTAGGTAAGGACTACTAGCCAGTCAGAAGCAGAGTATGAGGGCGTGCCCTGACAGTATCTAGGTAAGGACTACTAACCAGTCAGAAGCAGAGTATGAGGGTGTGCCCTGACAGTATCTAGGTAAGGACTACTAGCCAGTCAGAAGCAGAGTATGAGGGCGTGCCACGCTAGCAGCTAGGCGAGCGTTATAACGTGTGTTACAAAGTGACCATGTCTGTCTCTGAAGTAAAGGCTGGACTACAATAGAGCTGTTTGGAGCAGTTGGTGAACAGTGTTTTCTGTTGGAGATGGTAAGTCCCTTTGGGGGGGACTTTGGGCTTTTTCACTTTGTTAACCTATAATATGCACAAAAAATATATATAACACAATAAAGGAAAGGGAAAAAAGCCAAAAAGCATAATATGAGCACTTTCAATTTGAAGGTATTTTACTGTAAATATAGACAGTTTCTTACCGTATTATTTGAATTTACAGTCATATACTGGCTACAGTGGAATTCCCGCCTTTTCCTTTATTTTCCCAAGATGCACTGGTGTTAACAGTAAATGCCTGTAATCTGTAATTATTATGATCTCCCAGAATGCATTGCCATTTACAGGATGATCCTGTGTACCATTAAAGCGGTAAGAGACTGTGAGATTTCCGCTGTAAATGTACACATCGAAGGTTTTACAGTGTCGCCTCCAAACTTAAACAGATAAAAACAATTACGCAATAACGCGTGCGAGAGTGAAATGTGCAATCGTGGTTCCTCGGATGCAAACGTTTTTTTTTGTCTGGAGCGGTTACGACGTGGAAACCTGCTCACGCGCCGGTCAGAAAAAGTAACACTGTTTTGGACTTGGGAAAACTCCTTCCTGTCCAGCTTTTTTTATACAGGTAGTTATGGCTGTTTGTGGCACTGCTCATGTGTGTACTGCATTTAGGAAAGAGAAAAAAGAAAAAAAGAAAGTCTGCTCGCCTCCCTTCCGTGAGATCACATAAAGTTTGGTATTGGGTTTTTGGACTTTGAGAGGATAATGAAAAGTGTATTGCCTTCATATCTTGGCTGCGGCTGTTGTTCTGTGTGTGTTTGTGTGTGTGTGTGTTTGTGTGTGTACCTGCGGACGTGACCCTTTCCTCTCCAACCGACAAGCGCTTTTTATTTCCCCTGTCGCTACTCCAATAAAGACGTCTCTCCACATAGCTCCGTTTCTAATAAGCCCGGTGAGCCATGGGAGACAACAACCAGGGCCGAAGATCCTTTTTCAAACTTTCCTCGCCTCCTTCACCGCTGCGAGGACAAACCGCCATAGCGCGTTCCATTTCTACTCGGAAGTCAGGTTTTTCCAAAGTCGGAAGCACACGGATTTTTAGAGCTTGTGACTCGGACAACCCACCGAGTTTACCCCCGCGCTCAAACTCAACTCAACAGTTGTGAAAGCTGTAGTAACGTGCAGGTTTAAGCACTTATTACTGTCTTTTTTTGTGTCTCGCTAAATCAGTCGTACGCGCAGCGCTGTCCATCTTCTATCTTGTGGACACGCTGTTTGTACGCACACAAAAAAAAAAAACTGCCGTTGCTAACAACGGCTAACCTGGCTAGAGCTAATGAAAACAATGAAAATCCAACTTGTTAAATGGAACGCATTCGACTCGGGTGTAGCGTCGCATAGCCAGACCTTCCTCCACAACGCCGCGGAGGAGGGTCTGGCTAGTCCACACAGCATTCCGGGATGGGAGAAAAAACGTGCTCTGGTTTATTGGCATTCCTTTAAACCAATCACACATTATCTCGGGCGTCGCTAAGCCCCCCGAGCGGAGCCGCTGGTGCCTCTGCAAAATAGCCTCGGGAAGGAACTTGTTTTGGTGGAACATGTGTACGTTCAAAGGTTGTTTTTAGTCGTGCAACAGAAAACTCAGATTGGACAGATAGTCTAGCTAGCTGTCTGGATTTACCCTGCAGAGATCTGAGGAGCAGCTAACACAAAGAAAAGCGGAAGGTAACGGATGAATTTCCGGCGGCACCTGAACAATCCCGGAAATGAAACGCCGTCGATGTAGACTAAGTCGGGCGTGACATCGGTCGTTCCCGGCTTCGGCTTCCGAGGTTCCGATGTAAATGGAGCGCACTGCCATTTCAGCCTCTCTGCTCTCTGTCCGAAACGGAACGAAAATGGGCGGAAGAGCGAAATCCAGGACTTTGACGAGTGGGACGTTAAAACTGTACACAAAACGTGAACCTGGACTCGGCACACATCACTGACCGACCGACCGACAACATCTTCTACTCTTATAATACTGGTACAACGCTCCCTGGTTAAGGCGACTGGTGAGCTTCTGTAGAAAATAATGCTGCCTTTTTTTTTTTTGCAGACCGTAAACTAGGCTTTCAGGGAGGGGGGTATCGGGGGGCAGTTGAATAGACTGACAACACTGTGCCATGTAAACGGCTCGACTATGAGAATGTCAATAACACACTTTGGCATCTGAACATGATTTTGGCCCATTACACCACAAGACTCACACACGGAGAAGTCTTAACAACCACTTTAAAAACAAAATAAAGAAAGACGTCAAAGGATAAGTCGAAACGAGATAAAAAGAAAAACTTGCCCGGGACCGTCCCGCCTCTCTCTTTCCTACGGAAGAAGATTAGGGCCACATGTGAAATTTTCTGAGGTGAGTCCTGAGGTCAGAAGTCAGAATTTTTAAAATAAAGTCAGAATTCTAAAAGAAAAATGTCCGAATTCGGAATTGAATCTCTTTTATTCTCAGATTTCTGACTTTATTCTCAGAATTCTTATTTAAAAAAAAAACAATATAACTGATTAACTGACCGAATAATGTCAGAATTCTGAGAATAAAGTCAAAATAAAGTCAGAATTCTGACTTTAAACTCAGAACTTAATACATTTTTTCACATGAGGCCCTAATCCTCTTCCGTAGATTCCCCTACCTGACGCCGGTGTGTGCTTTTATTTTTCTCAAGAGATGGAGGCTGGTTTGTGAATGAGCCAGCCTCGCCCTGTGCTTACATCATGACAAAAAGCGAGCGCGCTCGCCCGAGGCGATCCACAACAGTAACGATCCTCGCCGTCTGAGCGGCGCCCGGCTACAACAACTCAAGAAATGTTTTGGAACCCAACAAAAGGGACGAGAGGATTTTTTGGAGAAATAAGGCTTCGCGTCTGACTCTCGCTTCCACTTTTTTTTCAGCTGAAGAGCGGGGCCGCGTGCGAGAAAAAAAACTATCAGAACAATACATACTGAAGCCTGATGTCTGTGTGTGCGGATACTAATAGAGAGAGAGAGAAAGAGAGAGAACAGGAGTGCAAAGATTTGTGGTAAGGCTTCGATGAATCAAACGGCTGTACAATGGCTAAAAATATCAGTGCGTGATTCTCGCGCGCGCGCTTTTTTAAAGTGTGCGTGTGGTGGGCGGTAGCGGTCGCTGTAGAGGCTTTCACACTCAGGGGCTCTCATGCACAACAAGAAAGTAAAACTGTGATGTCTGCACGAGAATGTGTGTGTGTGTGTGTGTGTCCGTGTGTGCGTGTATATAGATATATATATATATATATGACACATGGGCACTTATTTTTTTTTTTACATCTTTACAAAGAAAGAAAAAAAAAAAGCAAACATGACATTTTCAGGCAACAAGACCACAGAATAGCAAGTTAACAAACTCTTTTTTAAATCTATATTTTAAATATGAGGGATCCATACAAAACACTTATAATAAAATACCCATGTTATCAAATCATTTCACAAGAAGTACACGGACGCGCTAGGCAGGAAGTACCTTCAGAATTTGGCACTGAACTCCACTGATCTCATCTTTTTTTCCTTTATTTAAGACATTTTTGCCGAACAACAAAACACACCTAAATATTGTTTCCCACGAGAGAAATAAAAATCATAATGACATTGATGCTTCACAAGCTGACATTATATATATATATATATATAGATATAGATATATTTATATTTATATATATTTTTAGGAATTTTATATAGCTAATTAACCGACAAGAAATTTAGCAAATAGGGACTCCTTAAAAAAAAAGTAAAAAGAAAAAAAAAGAAAAAGAAAAGAAATAGCAAAGTAACTATTATAGTAATATGAAAGGCTTTGTCTATTTGTTCAAGTAAACTGATTTTTTAGTCTTCTCTTGAAAAACATGAGACATTTAAGACTGTTGGACTTGTGATGAAACCACAACTAAACTCACGAGAAGCACCGACGTTAACGCAGGTTACAGGTATCTTAGTAGTTTGTTTGGTTGTGTTTTTTTTTGTCTTTTTTTTTTCGTTCCTCTATACATTTAAACAGTAGAAAATATAGGTCATTTCATCATGTGCATTTAAACCACGGATTGTCTATCTGTGAGTCAGTTCAGCAAAAGGTGACACAAGTAGGTAGCATTTCTCCCACCCAAACAGGGCAAATGTCTTTTTTAATTTTTTTTTACCTTTAAACTACTCTAGAAAAAAGTGGTTCTATATATAGACTTTGAATGAGAAACAGAGCCACTTAAAATGGCCTTATCAAAAAACTTTACACTGCCTGAAAAATGTAAAAACCGTTGGAGAGCTCTGAGAGAGAGTCTAATATTGATCAGACAGTTTTTATTTAAAACTGTTTGGAAGTAGTCTTATTTTTTTTTCAGAGAAACTGGCGCGCACTGCTTCTGGGCCCGTTGTTTTTTTTTGGGGTGGGCGGGGTTTCTCCCCCATCGGCGGCAGAAGCAATGTGATGTGCCAATTCCTGTAGTGAACTTTCAAGTTTACTTTAAATGAAGAAGAAGAACAAAAACTGACATAAAGAAGAAAAAGAAGAAGAAACAACCCCCAAAAAGCAGGAAAACATACTGAATGGAAATCACTTGTTCTTGAAATCAGGTTGTTGGTGCTTTTTTTTTCCTCTCCAAAAAGAAACTTTTGCTGTTGTTTGTTTTTCCCATAAAAATCTCAGTCTTTTGTAACGTCTGTCGTATGAATGCAGCTTTATATCTTTTTCACATTGATTCATTTGTCTTACCCACCCACCCACACCCACCCTCCCCTCCCTCCCCTCCCCCCCCACCCCCCCTTTTTTTTTTTCTCGACACCTTCCTTGAAAACCCTTTCCCAGAAAACAGATCCAAATGAGGTCTCATGCAACAAAACAGAAGAACAAAAAAAAAAAATAATAATAATAAAAGTCCAAAAAAGCTCAAAGTTCAAAAAAAGGTCAGTAGGCAGCGAGGAGGAGGAGAACCAGGTTATGATCACGTGAGCTCGGAAAAAGACATCAGAAAAAAAAAAAATGACGGGGAGGGAGGAGGACGATGACACTTTTTTTTTTTTTTTGGGTGGTGGGTGGGGGGGGGGAGGGTTTGTTTAGAGTTTTTTGTCTGTTTGGACGCCACGGAGACATGCTAGGCAAACGATGAGCTAACAGGCATGGAGATGGGTTGTTCTAAAAGGAGGAAAGAAAAAAACAGAGGGAGAGGAGAGAGTTACACACAGAGAGCCAGAGCACCACACCACTACAGCATTTGGGCTTTTTTTTTTTTTTTTAAATCTGGAGAAACAACAACAACAACAACAACAACAACAAACAACAACAACAACAAACAACAAACGACAACAATGCAACCGGCAGAACAGCAACACCACTCACTGATTTCACTGGCTATTTTTTAGCTAGATTTTGTTTCGCTTTTTTAAAATGATATATAATGTTATACGTCTATACTAACAGGCAACAAAACACGCACGCACGCACGCACGCACGCACACAAAACACAGCACCCAAAGCATTATCCATCAAATCCCAGATGGATGTTGTCGTTTGGGAGAAAATATTCCTATTTTTTTTTGGTTTGGGAGAGATGAAGGGGGGGAGGGGGGAGGGAGGAGAAGGGGGGGTCTTTCAATTTCTTTTTTAAAAATTTTTTAATTTACAAAGATTTTGAAAGGTGAGGGAAGGAGGGCCTACAGACAAACAAAAAACGCTAACACTCAACGGAAAAAAATGAAAACAAAATAAGTGAAAACGCGAGGAGGGAAAAAAAAGGTAGAAAGTCGGACAGGTGAAGAGGTAGTCCCACTACGGATGGAGAGAGGGAGGAAGAGTGGAAAAAAAAAAAAAAAAAAAAAAAAAAAAAAAAAAAAAAAAAAAAAAAAAAAAAAAAAAAAAAAAAAGAAAAAAAAAAAAAAAAAAAGGAAAAAAAAATTTTTTTTTTTTTTTAAATTTTTTTGGGTCGTTGGCTATTTTTTTTTTTTTTTTTTTTCCCTTTTTTATAATAAAAAAAAAATTACACAACACACCACCCCCCCCCCCCCCTCCCCTCCTCTTTTTCCCCCCTTTTTTTTTTTCTTTTTTTCCTTTCTTTATGAGTCCAATAACTTAATGATAGGCAATAAATAAAATCCTTTTTTTTTTTCTTCATCTGAGGCAGTAAAAATGTCGTATAAAAATAGAACTGCTTTTTTTACAAATAAAATTTACAGGCCTGTGGCTTTCTGTACTTTTGAATTACTTCTTTTCTTTTCTTTTTTTTTTTAAATCTTTCAACAAACATCAAGTATTTTCAGTCACCACCCATAAACTATTTTCTACTATTAGAATTATTATCATTATAGCCTTCCATCAAATTCCGGATGTTATTTTTGAAAATGTCCTACATGGTGTAATATCCCTTTTCGCAACAAAGACCAATGTGATCTGAACCAGAGAAGTAGTTGCTATTTTGTTTTTTCACCTTCTGAGAAATAAAAAAAAAAAAAGTTTTTTAATATTTTCACATAAATTATAAGACATAGCTGGAGTGTGTTTTTTCTCTTTTCTTCTTGTGGTGGTGGAGTGGAACTGTACGGCAGGCTGACGTCGCCACTGACTATAATGTAAAGAGGCCACTAACGTTTTGCAGCCTTTGCTCCCGGGTTGCCAGCAGGCATAGAGGGTTTTTGTTTTTTTTCGGAGAAGCAGCGGCGGCCTGCGAAACCAACACCGCGGAGGTCAAAGGTCGAATGTGCATATCGGCGTGTGCGTCAAAAAATAAAAAAAATGAACCCTTCGCCAGGCCTCAGGTTCACAACGAGAGAGAGAGAGAGAGAGGAAAAAAGTATTTAAAAAAAAAAATCATCATGGCTCCTTTGTCTTTACCTCGGTTCTGACTGTAACTAGTCCTCAAAAATGTATAAATAATCACTGAGAAATTAAAAAATAATAACTTCGAAACAAAGAGCTACTTCCTTCCATTGTAAAAAAAAAAAAAAGAAAATTGCACAAAGTAATGGTGGTAATGGAAGCGTTCATGTGTGTCAAAAAAATGAAAAGAAATTGTAATAAATAATTATAATAACTCTTGAAAGCTAACATAAATATCTTCAAAAAAGCAAGAGAAAAGGAAATAAAAAAAAAAATTTAAAACAAGGCGTGTGTGTCTCCCTCAGGGTGGTTGTAGGTCGTTTCCCCCGCCCTCCCCACATCCCTCCCTTCCCTCCTTTCCCCCCCCCCCCCTCCCCTTCCCTCCCTTCACCTCCCCCCCCCACCTCCCCCCTCGGCTGGGTTTGCTGTTTCTTATTTTTTGTTGTTGTCATTTTCACCGTTTTGTTGGGGGTGGGGGGGTGGGGACTTACCCTAGCAGTGCTAACATGGGGAGCAGATAGACCCTAGTGCTAAGATCAGTACGGTTTGCTGTCGTTCTTGGAGCGCTTCAGCTGCACCTTCAGCCGCTTCATGCCGATCTGAAAGCCGTTCATGGCTTGGATGGCTGCCTGTGCCGACACGGGATTGTCATAGCTGACGAAGCCTGCGGAGGGGGGGGGGGGGAGAGACACCAGAGACAAGGGAATAGTTGGTGAAAAAAAGGAAATGGAGCAGAAGAATGTGACAACGTGGCACATTGGTCCTTTTTCCACTTGGCATTAAAATTGCAACAGGGTGCGTTTTAAAAACATTCAATTATTTTTAAAAATCTGGTTTGGTTAAGATCGGTTGGTATCATTTTAAAGTCGCATGAGTAAATGTAAGGTAAGGTGTCTGCTAGACTTGGCTAGTATGTAATCCTTTGACTGAGTAACGTTTGCAAGATGGCTAGCTAAATTAGCTACGGTTGAGTTGTGTTCATGCCATGTTGTACAGACAGTCATTTTGCACAGCCGAGAGTTGTAAAGTTTAGTCCGAGATATCGGGAATTCCTGACAGTTAGGCTCAAAGAGCCCTCTCCGTCGGGGAACTGAAGCCACCAGACTCCTTTGACAAAATCTGTAATTTTACAACGCAGAACACAGGAGTTGCTGGTCTACCGCTGCCTCCATCGGTTAGTTAGTTTGTGTTGGTGTAGTCTATATCCTTCGTGTTCCACTTCCGGGATTGCTCCGGTGCTGCAGGAAATTCCGCTGTTTCCTTCCTCTTTCTTTGTGTTGGAATTTTAAATTTGGTGGATTTGTGAGGACTCTGGTTAACTGCTCCTCAGATCTCTGCAGGGTAAATCCAGACAGCTAGCTAGACTATCTGTCCAATCTGAGTTTTCTCTCGCACGACTATTTTGCAGCCGCTCTGTAGCAAAATGCAAAAAAAGGTATGTATAAGCACCGCACGTGATGTTTCTGACTGGTTTAAAGAAATGCCATTAAACCAGAGCATGTTTTCCTCCCATCCCCGAATGCCATGTGGAGGAGCCAGACTCCCCTTTAGGGCGCTTTGGAGGAGGGTCTGGCAAAGCGAGACTAGCGTTAGTGTAAATTTGGTGAATCTGAATGAACCCTTTAAAAACTGCAGCGGTAGAGCAGCAACTCCCGTGTCCTGCGAGGTAAAAGAACTGTTTTTGTCAGAGGAGTCTGGTGGCTTTGAAGAGAGCAGAGATAACGGCTTCAGTTCCCCGTCGTAAAGGGCTGTCTGACAGCAAGGTGAAGCTGTGATAATATTCTAAATATAGCGTACACTTAAACTGATACAGATGTTTTTAGGTGTCTAAAACACATTAAACTGCTGCCCCCCGTCCACAGCAGGACATTGCTTAGCTTCCGTGTCGGTACTCCTGTCTGCTTCTCCAAACTGGGGGCGTGCCGACCGCCATCTACTGTCGGTAACACACTGACTACGGAGAAGTAGCTCATACAACCACACTTACAAACATCCAAACTATCCCTTTAAGTGTCTACAAACCCAATGCAGCACTAACAGTGGAGATAATTGCCTTGGATTAGTTGCTAACCTGTTGGCTAGCAAGTTGGCTCTCTTCACTAGCCTGTGTCCGCTAATGCTAGGCCAGTGAACCAGACCTGCATAAGCAGAAAGGATGGATGGTATAATGAGACCACGGTTGTGATGATGATGAGTGGCCTCTTCTGTATATCGCCTGTTATATTTTATATTTCAGCATCTCTTAAAATGAATACCACATTCCCCATACTTTCCCATACCCTACTCATTTTTTTATTCTTTGCAGCAGATTTCCCTCAAAAATCGGACACAATATAAAATGCAGGTGGATACCTACACGCTTCTCCTTGTTTATTTACAGCAACTATACTCGTCTCAAAATTTATTTGCGATAACAAACTGATGTGAAAATACTATGAGAGGCACTCTCACTATGTTTCTGTGTCTTGAGATCTGATTTGTCTTGTTTACATCTACATTAAAATACACCCCTGGTACATAATAAGAAAAGATTAAAATGTAATGACTCCCAAAGGGGAGCTGGGTAGTTGCATCAACAAAATAATGAAAGAATAAAGCAAAGTTAAATGTAATAATGTACATAATAGTAAATAACAAATAGAGGAGTGTGTAGTGACACTTTCGATGTGAAGCATGAGTAGGCAAAACAAGGGCAGCAAAGCCAAATGCAAGGAATTCTAAATCCATATAAAAACACAGTAAAACTGCAAAAATATTATACCGCCAACAACTTCACGAAAGCCACTGTTGGTGAAAATGTCAAAATTAAAGACAGCAAAGTTATGTTTTGTCTTGTATTTTTTTTACTGTCTCTCACAAAGTCATCTTTGCGCACCCTTCACTTCCTCTTGTAATATGTGCAACCTCTAAAACTGACAGTAAACGCCTCGTCTGGCTTGTCTCACATCCATCCTCACCGTGCGTTTTATTTTTCTGACAAGTATCAGTGCTGTCTGTCTGTGTTTGCTGTTGCTTCCTTCCATGCTTGATTTATTTTCGGTTTCCCAGAGTGAGGAACGCGAGGAACGGAGATGCATTATATTTAGGTTTTGTTGCCAACATGGACCGCACATGAACGTCTACGGTATACTTAAATCCATTTCACCCTGGATTAGAACCTTTCCATTTTTTTTACCCAACAATCAAGTAGAGTTTTAATACCAGGTGGAAAGGAGTCACTTATTGTCCCAGTTAAGGGTCAACAAAGCCTGTCCCATAACATTTTTAATTCACATTTTGAATTCCTATAGTCTGGAAGAAAACACATGGAAATACAAGACCTTGGTTTTGAGTGGTTATCAGTAACAGTGAATGGACATGTTGATTCATGCTTTACTGCAGGGGTCTTCTCGTCGACCGTGCAACTTTTTATTTTTCTGGGTCAAAATTTGCTTTTTTTATTTCAACGTTGCGGTCGTCTTTTGACACTTCTGTCGCTTTTCCCCAAAGTTTTTTGTCACTTCTTACCGATGTTTTTGTCACATTTTTCCTGCGCTTTTTTTGGACGATTTCTTTTGTTGTTTTTCCCACACGATTTTGAAGCTATTTCTGACATTTTTGTAACTGTTTTCAACGTTCTCTTATCATTTATTTCTCTCTCCAGATGCTATAAAATTTAATTAAACAGCCAAATTCAATTAAAGTACTGAGCTGATCTTTTATTTTACTTGTGAAGAGTAATGGTTGTATGGAACCATCCGCATAATTTCGAGGCCCCCCTGCATTGACTCTGAGGACCCTCTGTTGAAGATTCCTGCTCTACTGTATGTGACAGGGCTGCATGATATGAAAAAATATGAAAATATGCGATATGCTATAACACTGAATATGGCGATAACGGTATTACTTGCGATACATAAACAGATATTGAAGTGTACTCGGTTCTGCTGCTTTCAGTATTCTGCTAAAATACAGCAAAATGCTTGTTAAATAAAAAACAAAATGTCAACATTATTTCATTGAACGAACTGAACACTGAATTGAACATAAAAGCACCACTATAAAAAGAGGGACAGTTACATTTTTAAGTGTAGTTTTCTACTGTTACTCTCTTTCAACAAACTAAACTAACTTTCGGCAGCATTCACAGTGTTTATTGTGCAAGTTTATATTGTGATAACGATTTAAAGAAATCATATATTGTGCAGCCCTAGTATGTGTCACATCCTGTCGTTTTGATTTCTAGAGGAATTTTCTTGAAAGAACTGCTAGAATATTACTAAAGTGTAACTGAATTTTCCACCATGGAAAAGCCTTCAGAGGATTCCGGCCCCTGGACACAGTTAAGAAAAAAAAAGGAGAGATAAACTGCAGGCGTTAGTGTGTGTTTCCCTTTTAGGGGAGCACACACCGACGCCTGTACAGCTGACGTACCGAAGCACTTGCTAAGGTTTGTCTGTTTGTCGATGAAGACTTTGGCAGAGACCACATTTCCAAAAGGCATGAACATCTGCAGTATGTCCTGGTCTCCAAACTCCTGGGGCAGGTGGTAGATGAACAGGTTGGCACCCTCGGGACCTAGAGGGGACGAGATGCAGAGCGCGTGTACAGTCAGAGCGGCTTTTCATTTAAAGGGATAGTTCGGGTCTTTTGAAGTGTGGTTGTATAAGCTACTTCTCCATAGTCAGCGTATTAGTAGTCTATATCCACGACGTTCCACTTCCGGGATTGCTCCAGGGCTGGCGGAAAAATTCGCCCGATGTCCCTCTTTTGTTCTGTTACCTTCCGCTTTCTTTGTGTTGTAATTTTAAAAACTTTGGTCAAATTATGAGGACAATGGTTAACTGCTCCTCAGATCTCTGCAGGGTAAATCCAGACAGCTAGCTAGACTATCTGTCCAATCTGAGTTTTCTGTTAAACCACCAAAACAATCTTTGATGGTATTGGGTACCATCAAAGGTTCCACCAAAACAAGTTCCTTCCAGAGGCTATTTTGCAGAGGCACCGTCTCAGACAGCCCTTTACGATGGGGAACTGAAGCGTCACAGAACAGAACACGGGAGTTGATGGTTCACCACTGCCTTGATCGGTTAGTTTCTTTGTGTTACAGTGTGACTTTGGTGTTCGGAACTAACACAACTGACAAACAAACTAACTGATGGAGGCAGCGGTAGACCAGCAACTCCCGTGTTCTGCCAGGTAAAATGTTTTTTTTGGTCAAAGTAGTCTGGTGGCTTTAAAGAGAGCAGAGATAACGGCTTCAGTTCCGTGTCGTAATGGACTGCTGCCCCCCGTCCACAGCTGTACATTGCTTCGATTCCGTGTCGGTACTCCTGTCTGGGTCTCCGAACTGGGGGCATGTCGAACACCATCTACTAGGGGTGGGGGAAAAAAATCGATTCACATATATATATCATGATTTTTTTGCGACGATTTTTTAAAATCGATTCTTTCCCCCAGAATATATAGTTTATTTATTTTTTACCATTGATTCACCTAAATATTTTTCTGTTTATACACTACCACCGACGGCGACTACATCATATACATTTCCAGCAAAACAGATGGAAAGCAGAAAATCCATGTTATGTGTTTCTTTACAAAAGAAATAAATGTCAAACTGACTCAATGTGCATTCTTCTTTGAAAACTATTAGTTTTTTTTAGAGACATTTTCTCTAGAAGTGTATTATTCAACTTTTGTTTTTTCTTAAAGAAGGAAAAGAAAATCGCAATACTCAATATACTATCGAATCGCAATACTTCTAGAATGGCAATACAATTCGAAACTGGCACCCGTGTATCGTGAAAGAATCGTATCGGGACAAAAGCGCATGGCCAAAGCCCTACCATCTACTGTAGCTAACGCACTGACTATGGAGAAGTACCTCATAAAATCACACTTTAAACTAATATCCCTTTTAGCAAAACCGCCGAAAAAGGGAGCGCTGCATTGTGGCAACTGCTACGCAGTCGTCATAGGAACGCAGCTGAAGCACAGCGTTTAGCGTGGCCTTGAGTCTGTCACTGCTTTTAAACAACACTCACCAATTGTATTGGACATTAAACAAAGATGAATGCCTTTCATTTTCAGTTCATAATATTTTCCGCTCTCCCTATTCCCTATTCTCTTGCTTTTGATTCATCGATTCATTCGGCTCTTAAGAGGAGTCATAGGTCGCCCCCCCACCCCCCGTCCTTCTATCCCACATCCTAATAGGTCACATCCCTCAGAATCATTAAAAAAAACGCTCTCTCTCCACTGCTAAATGAAGCTGGGAGGGAGCCCAATGGCTGTCCCATCTTTGTCTCCCTGCAGGGGTTTGATCTTCTGCGTGGACTGTCAAAGAAAGAAAGCGTCTTTACAAATGGACCTTTTTGTTTGAAGCAGACATGGGAAGTGGACAAATGGACATTTCTCTATTTGTTTTACTACTCATTTCATCATCGGCTTTGTATTAAACACTGCCGTTGAAAGCTTTTTGGGAAAAGTTTTCATTCAGCCGCCAGGTTTCTGTACGAAGGGGGCACTTTGCAACAGCACTGACATGTACACTGATCAAAATGACATTTTCTCTTCCACAATACAAGAAAATGAACTATACAATCATCAAGAAAACTATCTAGAGGTCTGACTGAACAGAAATATACCAGAATGATTCCTAACTCATTCATACTGACTGTAAAGTTAACATTTTCTGCTATTAAAGTAAGCTCTTTCAAAATAAGACATGTAAATTCCTCTATTTGTCTTTTGGTTCATTTTGGGTTGTTTTTTTAGCTGAAAAACAAGGCCTAACAATCACTTTGGTCTATGTATGAATAAACAAATCTATCTTTGGTTAAAAAAAAATATGTATCCGATATGTAGAAACTCATTATTTTCAGGAGAAAAAAAAAAAATCTGAATTCATTCAAAGTTCAAAATTCATGTGTTCATTTTGAACAACCAAAAATACACAAATGTCCCCCAATTTTACCAAAAGCATTCTGTATTTCAGCTTTTTTCATTTATATTTCTACTTAATTAGCAGCTAATTAGGGTTTTATTTCCCTCATCATTCCATATAACAATTAGCATTTTCTAAGCTGTTCTTGCTGTTCTTTTTGCAGCAGGAAACACAACTTCTGGTTGCGTGGCAACACAAAAAACTCTAGGTGAGCAATGTGGGTGCTGCTTCATTTAAAAAAAAAAAAGTAGTGTTTGTTTACATATTTATAACATAAAATAATCTTGACACTTGACTTATGCATATTTGAAATTATGAATACCAACTATTGCCTTCTAACAGGCGATTTAGAGTCCCTATTCGTTTAGATACAACAGGCTAAAGAACTCTTTTATACATCAGTCTATCCTGTTGCTTCCAATTAAGATCTGGATCCGAGGATATCATGAAACATCTTTCTTTGCCATGGCTTTTGATATGTCTATTCATGCTGCTCTGGAATGCAAAATGAATTTCGGTGTGAACTGACAATTAAGTATCATATCGCATCTTCAAATGGATTCATTTGTGACATTTTATCTAGATATTACACCACTACGAGTGTCAGCTGAGAGTTTAAATGTCTCATGTTGTCCGTTTGCTGCCGTAAGCACTCTGAATTCTTACTCCCACTTAGCAGGAGTGATAGCGCAGACGGATGGCCCCAGGCTACTGACCCTCTTTCTGGCTGCCGGCGGCCCCTTGCTGCTGCAGCAGGGACTGGCTGTAGAGGGTGGGCAGCGCCGCGGCGGCATACTGCTGGATCCCTGAGTAAGCCTGCGTCAGCGCGTCCATGGTGCCTGCCGTGCCGTTGGTGAGCCCTGCGCCGCCCAGTCCTCCGTTGAGAGCCGCCATACCTGAGAGCATTTGAGCAACTTTACATAAAACCCAACAATAAAGAAAGAAGAGTGCACTTACTCATTAGCGCTCCCGTTAGAGGTTGTGTATTCACCACACACACTATCACGCACACATAAACAACGCACACGACTGTTACCGGACGTCACAAGCATGCGCGCGCACACTCTCTCACACACACACACACACACACACACACACACACACACACACACACACACACACACACAAAAGACACATTGATACTACAACGGCTTACACAGGACACACAAATTAACACTTTCAAGTACAGTATGGGTGTAGCTGATGACAGCCAGAGCTGCACACAGGTGTCCTCCAAATCAGAAGCACGCAGCGACGTATGCACGCACACAAAGACACACTTAGACAAAATTAACACCTGAATGATCACGTAAAAAAAAATGCAGGGCCACCTAAAGGGACACATTTCCCCATCTGGTCTTAAAATATATAATATAGAGATATAATAATAGTCCTGTTGGAGCTTTTTGCTTTTGGAGCCAACTTGACAATTTTTTATTTTAAAATGGCCAACAAAGCCGAGTGGGGAGGAACTAAGGTGTGGTGGCCGCATCTGCTGCTGGGCTGGCCTGAGAGGGAGGGCCTTTTAAGGACAGGCCACAGGAAGTGGAAGGAGCCAACAGGAAGATGAAAGGAGGGGGGCACAATAATCCTTTTTGTGTGAATTTGTTAGTGATTTGTTCAAGCTAATTCACTCTTTGTAAAAAAGTTCTTTTGATAGGTTGTGTGTCTTGTAAGTGTGTTAGATGTTTAATGTTGTTTATCAGTTAAGTTCCCCTTGGTGTCTGGGTAGGGCAGTCCATGTGGGTATATAAGCCCTTGTGCATCCTTTAGAACTTAGGTCCATTTGGTTAGGTTGCAACATAGTTTATGTATTATTTAGTTGAACTCTTTTCAGTTCTGAAAATTATTCTTTTTTTCACCTTTGTCCTGCCTTTCTTGCTTGGTCTCTGACACTAAGGAAAAGACGCTACCCATTTGAATTATGGGGAGTGTAGTAGCCTGCGTTTCTAGAGAAAAAAGCCTAATAAAAGGGTCTAAAAGTCTATTGTTAGTCTCTTAAGCAATTAAGCAATATTACAGTAAATGAATACCTATATAATAAACACCTACCAACAACTCTAAAGCTTACAAACATCAGTTTTTTTTAGATCTGCAGTATATAATGTATCCATTCCTATTTTATGCTGTTCTATTTCCTCGACTGGCACAAGGCACCTTTTTTCGCGTCTGTATGACACGCCCCGGGCTTTTAACTGCTCGACCGCTGCGTTGTGAGATGGCGTAGGGGGTGGATGGCTGGGTCAAACAAACTTTTTTTGTTTCCGATGTAAAACCAAAAGTCTGGGCGTCTGGATGGCTCACCTGGTAGAGCGAGTGCCCATATACAAAGCCTCAGTCCTCGAACGCGGCGGTTGCGGGTTCGACTCCGATCTGCGGCCCTTTGCTGCATGTCATTCCCCCTCTCTTTACCCTTTCATGTCTAAGCTGTCCAGTCACAAATAAAGGCCTAAAATGCCCCCTAAAAAAACCTTCTACGTTCTACTTAAGTATGTAACATACTTAAGGTTAAGTTATTTTAACCCAAACCAAGATCTCTTCCTAAACCTAACCACGTTGTTTCGTTGCCTGAACCTATAACCCTTCCCTGCACATTGAAAAATTACGCCAAAGGCGTTAAAAACATGACGCCAAGGGGTCCTGACCAAGCGTCCGTACTGTATGTGAAAAGTTGGGAGTTTGAATGTGTCGATTATTCAGTGTTACTGCCTTATATAAAGCACAATGAATTGCCTTGTTTTGCATTTCACAAACAGGAGCAGTAGTAATGATTCATCCGTCCAAACAAACAATAGGTGTATTTTAAGGGAAACCTGATAAAGAGGAAGGATTTATTAGTGTCATGGAAATTTAAATTCCACATAATCTGCATTGGTGTGTGATATGTGAAATCACATAATGCTCCGAATACAGAAGTTTCACATAATCCTTCCAGGTTGCCGTCGAGAATTATCCCGCCACGCATTCAGAGCAGCTCGGTGAAACATCGACAGCGAGGTGTGATGTGCTTTTCCAGACTGCGATGTCTCACTTTAGGGGTTTGAAGACAGGCACGTGGAGCGCCGAGGGAAGGGTGGACAGGGGGGGGTGGTGGACAGGCTGGGGGTAGGCGGTGGGTAGTCTGGTTTGAAAAAAGTGAAAGAACGCAGCAGTAACACTCATTAGCTGCTTGTAACGGCTTAATATCACGACGGAGGGCAACTTGTCAGAGGGGGTCTGACATTGGCTCGGTGTCCTGTCGCCTCACCGTCAGACACAGTGAAATAAATTATCACCGCGGAGCCCCAGATTATAGGTCACTCATTTATTCAGGAATAATTGCACCGGTGACCTTTGCAATTTAATTAAGGGCCTAGATGTGTTTAAATGAGGGCAGTTGGTGGTGGAGGGTGTGTGTGTGTGTGTGTGTGGGGGGTGGATAGATGAGGAAAGGGGCACAATGCGGAGAGAAGGGTTAGCCGGGACAAAATGGGATGCAAAACAAAAGCGACCCATTCTGTTTGAAGGGACGAGCATGTGTGTGTGTGTGTGTGTGTGTGTGTGTGTGTGTGTCCTGTGTTTCTGTACCTGCGTGTGCTGGAGTTGACGCGTATATGATTTACACAGCGGATACAGCTACTCCAGCCGAGGACCGCTAAAGGTCAGAGGAGAATAATGTGGTAGAAGAGGCCGGCGGTACAGGATCTCTGCTGTAATAACAGTTCTGATTAAGATCCCAGCCCAGTCCCCCGCAGGTCAAAGGCAGGACACACAGCGCACGGCTCGGCAGACGCCGCAGCCTGTGTAGTCCATACGACTCACATGTGGATAGAAACGTCTCTCTGGCTCTGGATCGAAGCAGACTGTCAAGTCAATCCGGACAACGGACTTATTGAGACTTTGAATACGAACGCACTTGACGCTGTACAAGCTGCCTTGCAAATGCCTTTTATCATAAGCGTTTATTATTATTAAAAGTATTGTACTGTCTTGTCATATAGCTTCCTGACAGGAATAAAGTTGTTGGCAGGAAAACTGTAATTTATTTTTTTATTTTGGTGTGATGATGATGAACTTTTTATGGTATTCATTTTGTACTTTGTGCATGAAAATGATCAAATTTGGCATGGAAATAGACGTGTTTGGTGCTTTTTTTGGAAGTACCAAAGTGTGTGTACATCTAGTTACGAGCTGTGATGGAAAGATAGTAAGCAGAGGTAAAATGAATGGTTCAAAAACACTGCTATCATGGCCCCAAACAGGAACTATAATATGGAAGAGAAGTTCGGAGGAGAATATTTCTAGCAGCCGTGTTGAAACTCTAGTGGGCGAGCACAAATGCCAGTCGCTACTGAAGCAGCGGCGGTGAAGTCTCCATAGCACCTGCAAGCAGCGAAGGACGCCAAACAGTAATGAGATATGATCCGAGTTAGCTCAAATCTAGATTGTGATGGAGGCAGTGGTGGAGGAAATATTCACATCCTTTACTTAAAGTAAAAGTACTTATACCACACTGTAAAGAATACTCTGCTACAAGTTAAAGTCCTGCATTGAAAACGTTACTTAAGTAAAAGTATGTACATTTCATCAGGAAAATGTACTTAAAGGATTAAAAGTAAAAGTACTCAATGCAGAAAACTCACATTTTAGAAACGGGAATTGAAAAAAGCATTAAATGCGTCAAAAACAAGGTCAAAGGAGTCAAAAAGAGAGTGATAACCCGCAAAAAAGGTCAAGAAAGAAAGGGTCAAGAGCATCAAAAAAAAGGGTCAAAGCGTCAAAAAAGGGTCAAAGCGTCAAAAATAGGGTCAAAGGCATCAACAAAAAGGGTCAAAGGTGTCAAAAGAAGGGTCAAAGGCGCCAGAAAAAATGGTCAAAGGCGTCAAAAAGTGTTAAAAGCCTCAAAAAAAGGATCAAAGGCACCAAAAAAAGGGTCAAAGGCATCAAAAAGAGTGTTAAAAGCATAAAAAAAGGGTCAAAGGTGTCAAAAAGTGTTAAAAGCTTAAAAAAAAGGATCAAAGACGCCAAAAAAGGTCAAAGGCATCAAAAAGAGTGTTGAAAGCATAAAAAAGGGTCAAAGGCGTCAAACAAAGGGTCAAAGGCCCCCAAAAAAGGGTCAAAGGCATCAAAAAGTGTTAAAAGCTTCAAAAAAGGGTCAAAGGCGTCGAAAAGAGTGTTAAAAGCATCAAAAAAAGGGTCAAAGGCGCCAAAAAAAGGGTCAAAGGTGTCAAAAAGTGTTAAAAGCATCAAAAAAGGGTCAAAGGCGTCAAAAAGACTGTTATAAGCATAAAAAAGGGTCAAAGGCGCCAAAAAAAGGGTCAAAAGTGTGAAAATCCTTCATTTTTTTATCATCTCATAATTTCAGCAGTACTAGTTTTGTGTGCAAAAATCTTAATTTGTAAAGTAACTGGTAATTACAGCTGTCAGATGAATGTAGTGGAGTAAAAAGTACAATACTTAGTAGAAGTAGAAAGTGGCGTGAAAAGAAAAGACTCAAGCAAAGTACAAGTACCTCAACATGTGTAGGCTATTTAAGTACAGTACTAGAGGTAATGTACTCAGTTACATTCCACCCCTGCAGAAAAGGCAACAGGGACACAACAAACAGGATGTGACACGACGACAACACGAACCACGAACGGAGACACGTGAGGCGACAGCAGCGCGCCCGCTCTGACAGCAGCACTCTTACAGCAAGCGGAACCCAGGACACAACCAGGAAGCGGATGAAGAGATGGAGGAATGAACGGTGGAATGGATGAAATATCGGCTGCCAGATGAGTCAATGATTTTAGCCGGCGATGAGAGCGCGAGGACAATTTACTGTCGGGTGAGTCCGAGACGCAGAGAGACGACAGGAAGAACCAAACTCAGCGTAGTTTGGCTTGTAGTTTGTACGTTTGTCGTCAAACATAAACATTCTGAATATATATATATATTTTCTTTTTGTCTGTGATCTTTTGTTTTTTCTCTCCCTCAATCTTTGTTTGTAATATATAGACTTTAACATCTAAAATGAAGTGAATGATTGACTTTAAATCTACAAAAAATGAATACATGATCAATTTCCACCCTACAAGCTTTAGCTTAACTATCATTTTCACGTAGACTGTGATCCATCCCGTACCGCCACGGACATCAGAGTTGGACAACTGTATGTTTTTTTTTTGTGAATATACACAGCCTGTTTAATAATAATAAATATATTGTCAAGTTTTTTTCTGTTTGGCACAAAAAAAGCTCTGCTGGATCTGTTAAAAAGTGTTTTCAATGTCATGTTTTAGTGACAAATCTTTTTTCCTTTCTTTTAATTTGTCAAAATTCAAGATCATTTATGCGAAACTGTCCATTTTTCTTATTTCTCATTATTTTTCGGGGGCTGTTTAGGCATTTTTATCAGATGGTACAGATGGACAGAAAAGTGGGGAAGTCGCCCCACTGAAATTGTCAATTTGAATTATTTTATTCAAAAACCGACATCTATCGAACTCTTAATGGCGCGTCGGGTGGCTGCGTCTCTCTGCATCGGCTCACAGGTTGTGGTAGCGATGTCGCCGATGGGTGTGGATGGTCGTAGCCAGGGTGCGATTTGCCAGGGTTGTGGGGGCTGGGGAGCGGGGGATTTGCCCTTTTCTGATCTATATATCCCTGACTCTGCTGAATTATTTTTGATCAATTATTTTTTTTACAAAACCTATCTCCCCCCTCAATGTGATCAATGCTACTTCAGTAATAGACCATATCTAGTATATATACAGTATAATTCAATTTCAATTAAATTTTATTTATAGTATCAAATCATAAAAAGAGTTATCTCAAGACACTTTACAGAGTAGGTCTAGACCACACTATAATTTACAAAGACCCAACAAGTCCAGTAATTCCCCCAAGAGCAAGCATTTAGTGGCGAGGAAAAACTCCCTTTTAGGGAGAAACCTCTGACAGACCCAGGCTCTTGGTAGGCGGTGTCTGACGGTGCCAGTTGGGGGTGTGATGAACAGTGGCAATAATAGTCACAATAAAGATACTGGAATAAAGATAATAAAAGATAATAGTAGTAACAGTATTTTAAACCAGTAGTAGTATTTTAAACCGCTGTAACATGAACAGTCTACAGCGCCATAGAACGATAAAATCCGAGCAGTAGTTGCTGGTTGTATTTAGTTGCTACAGAGCCCCGGGACGCCGGCTACCAGCGGCAGTTGTCTAGCCGCCAATAGGTGACTGCGAGCCGGGCTACAGGCACCGCCAGATGACGGTCCCTTCAGGGGCCATGGATGGTAGTGGGGTTTAGCCTGAAAAAAGTGAGCATCATGCGGCGCTGACAGTTAAGTTAAGGCACCAAAACGACTAGTTCAGTTCGGTAAAAAAAGTTGTGTTTTGGATTAAAACACTCCAGAGGAACAAACGAGCATTTCCTGGCTCAAAGTATTTTGTTATCGCGCGCAAAGTGAACTCCACTCACTAAGTTGATAAGTGATTATTTTCCACTGAATATCGTAGTTCATAAACAAGTGTTTTGGCATGGCTGGCCGAGGTGCATTATATCCATCCCTATTGAAAGGGGGATTTAATTCTTGCATGTTTTGTTGTGCATGATCAAAAAAAACATCCCCCTCGGCCTTTTTCACAAATCGCACCCTGGTCGTAGCGGAGGTGTGGGTGAAGGTGGAGTGGCTGATGGCAGGGTGAATACTCACTGTTGACGCTACCTGCTAGTGCATTAATGTTGTTCAGGCCCACGGTTGCGCCTGCCAGGCCCTGCAGGGTGCCCAGAGAGGTCAGAGAGTTCATGGCGCTGGCGTTGGAGCTGGCTGTTGTGCCCGCCGCTGCGGGAAGAGTGGAAGGAGAGGGTGGGAAAAGGGAGGAAAGGGAGGAGAGGAAAGGGTAGCAGAGGTGAAGAACAAGATGGAGAGAGTGAAAAGAGAGGGACAAGGACGGAGGCGAAGAGGGAGAGTAGGAGACAAAGGAGCAGACGTCTTATACAAGCTTCGACAAGGTTCCCTCGAGCACAGGTGAAGCTTTCTTATTAAATGCATATTAAAAACTCTTTGCAGGGCTTATGCAGAAGGTGCTACGTGTATAATTTAACAACGCTTTGAAACATTCATGCTGTGACTGCAAACAAATGAAACCACTGCTGAGAAGACTGGCTGGCTCCGTTTCCCCTCCAACAAAGGAGGTTATGTTTTCACTGCTCTGCTTGTTTGTCTGTTGGATAAAAAAGAAAAAAAATGGAAACCATTTTAATGCCAATTGGTAGCCTGACGTCGTCATACTCAGATTCTAGTCCGAATATGAGTCTGATACTGCTCCATTGGGCTGTGACTATGGGGCGTGTTTCAACCGAACCAGGAAAAACAATGCCCCTGCACTCAATTGGATAGGCCTACAACCAATCAGAGCAACGGAGTATGTGACGTGTAAACTTTTGCCAAATCCCGTAGGAAGGACATCTTTCTGGATTTAACCTGCAGAGATCTGAGGAACAGTTAACCATAGTCCTCAGAAATCCACCAAATTTAAAATTACAACACAAAGAAAGCGGAAGGTAACGGACATACATGCATCCGGCGGAATTTCCCGCGGCACCGGAGCATTCCTGGAAGTGGAACGTCAAGGATATAGACTAAAGTACTCCTAACTCAGCGAGATGTGGATGCAAAGTTCTTTGTTTCTTGGATTTCTAGGTTGAAGATTAATCAATGTAGTAACTGATTTCCACCGTTTATTTTAGAAATCGCTTCTTTTCAGCATTTCTCTTTCAAATTACACTATAGCACTCATTGATTGACTCATTACTGTGTGCATTTTGATACTGATCCGAATCCAGGTGCAGATTAAAGACCTACATTTCCATTATTAAAATGCATTTAAGGTGTAATTCTTTACTTTTATGGACCAAAAATGGTATGTTTGTGGGCAGGAACTAAATTCTGTATTTTTGGCATGAAAATGGCCATTTTTTGGAAGAAAAATTGTCAAAAGTCATATTGGCATACTTCAATTTGACACACAATTAGTCACAATTTGTATTTTTGGCATGATAATTCACAGGTTATATTTATTGGACAGTAAGATTGACAGATTTGCATATAATTGAATGAAAGGTGTCTATTTCGTAGTTTTGGGCATGCACATGGTATGTGTGGTGCAGGAACTGTCAAATGTTGTATGTTTTTGCATTAAAATGGCAACAATTAGTATGTATTGGACAGGAAATGTGTCAAAACATTGTAACTTTTTAGCACGTAATTTAATTGTTACATTTTGTCCTTTTTTCAGGACAATTGTCAAATGTGGGTGTTATGGGCAAGAATGATCACATTTTGGCTTGAAATAATAAAATTGTATAATAACCATAACTGACTATACTATATGTTTTGTTTTTTATGTGGATCCAAATCCAGGTGCAAATTAAAAAAAGTTACATTTTCCATTATTAAAATATAACAATGCAGAACTAAATTGCAACCTTGGCATGTTTTCCAAGCTGGAAAACATGCCAAGGTTGCAATTTAATTCTGGTCAGATTTCTTCAGAGCGGTTTGCAGGAAGGATTCTTCCAGTGCAAGCAGAGCTAAAGCCTTTTGTCTCCACAGTGATCTCATTCTGTTATTGATCTACAATAATGTGTCTCTGCAGATTTGAATGGCACTATTACAAGTAGCACCTTTAATTAATCTAACAAGTTGCAGCACCTTGACCCTACACATAAAAAAAAACAAAAAAAAACGTGAAAACTTAAAAGGTATAGATAAAAAAAAAGATAGATATTCACAAAAGCAGGTATAACTGGAGGATTGCTGCATTCAAAGTGAAAAAAAAACAAAAGCAGACATATGTACAGAAAGGCAAGAGCACAATCAGAGGAGAAGCTTTACGCTTACAAACAGTCTTTCGGAAATGTTTCTAAAACTTTGTGAAACTTTTGAAATTCTCTCTTATTTGCGGTATACTGAAGTGACTTATCCTCGAGCACAGCTGGTCTTAAAATCAGTTGGTCGCGTTGTCACTGACACCAAAAAACACACACAGAATTCAGCACAGTGGACACAAACACACACACACACACACACACACACACAAACACACACACACACACACACACACACACACACACACACACACACACACACACACACACACACACACACACACACCACACACACACACAACACACACACACACACCCCGATGTGAAACGTGTGCCATCCATGAACTACTACGTCGGTGGAGGTGGTGGGTGAGATGGCGGGAAGTATGGTGCACAAAGCTCACAACCTGGTTCTGTTTTCTGACAGGAGAAGTTTTTTTGGGGGGGCTTTTCTGCCTTTAAAAGGTGCACTATGAGTTCCTGCATGGTTTCGGCGCAATTTCATTTTTGTCTCAAATCGTAGGCATCTCTCCTTGATCCAGTAGCTGCCTGCCCCCTGAATACACCGTGAAAAAGCCCGGTCTCGGGAGACAACACAGGGGTCGTAAACGTCAAACAAACACTAGGGGGCACAGGCTGTGCACCAAAACACAACAAACCACGTTCAAGCCAATCACCGATAAGATGGTTGGGGGAGGGGTTGGGGGTTAGTGAGAGTTAGTCAGTTAGTCATGACAGTTATGGAAACATGGCGGGAGGGGCGAGCTTGCTCGGTTTTGTTTGGCATTTACTTGGAACGTCAACAGAAGTGACGTCATGCAGGAACTCAAAGTGCACCTTTAATTGACAGGGCAGCTAGGTGAGAAAGGGGAGAGAGAGGGGGAAGACATGCAGGAAATGGTCACAGGTCGGACTTGAACCCTGGACCTCTGCGTCGAGGCATAAACCTCTACGCGTATGTGCGCCTGCTCTACCAACTGAGCCAACCCGGCCACACAGACAGGAGAAGATTTAACCTATTCATTCACCCTTGATCTCATCAAAGCGATGCCAACAAAGCAGGATTGCCGCTGAATACAGGAAGAAACGGTGCGATAAAGGGGAGCATTATGTCGTCAGAAAAGAAAAAAAAGAAAAATATATATATATATATATATTCTGGCCTGTCTCCATGCAGAACTGTCTATATTTATTCAACTGTGTGGTTTGACGTTTCCAGTTTCATTGACACATGCAGTACAGCGCCACTCATTCACACCGAGTGGTTCAACCTGAGTGTACTATTCAAGGTTGGACTGACATAAAAGAGTCAGAAAGAGAGAAAGAGAGAGGCTGGGAGAAAAGGAGAGAGAGAGAGAGAGAGAGAGAGAGAGAGAGAGAGAGAGAGAGAGAGAGAGAGAGAGAGAGAGGGGAAAAGGAAGACGAGACAGGAACGGGCATTCAGTGCGAACCGGCTTGGTGGAGGCAGGAAGTGGGATGGAAGCGGCGCAAGCAGTAACGTGAAGGAGGAAGAAGGAGAGAGAGAGAGGGGGGGGGGCTGAGGGGGCTGCAGGTACTGTAGCTTTTCATATTCATGCTCTGTTGGGAGTGTGCTCCAAAAGAGACAGTAAAAAAAAAAAAAAATAAATAAAACACGGCTGCTGGAGCGAGGCCTAGCCGACATGAAAGGGGAGAATGACGGAGCAGAAACAGGGAGCTTGTCAAAAGGTGGGCAGCGGAAAAAAGACGAGGGCAACGAGAAGGAACACAAGGAGAGGAGAGGAGAGGAGGAGGAGGAGGAGGGAGAGAACGAGGCAGTGTGGGAAGAAAAAAAAAAAAAAAAAGAGGAAGGAGAGAATCTGAAGATGGCGATATTTAACCCTGAGCCGAGTTCAGACATCAAACCTGCTAGTTTGTAACCCCCAAGCCACGAGCAAGAGACAAAACACAGACACACTCACTCACTCACACACACACACACACACACACACACACACACATACACACACACACACACACACGCGCACACACAGGTGTAAACAAACCCCGACCGCTGGGAAACAACACTGTCCTAAAGCCTCATAAACGCACAGATCTGAACCGGACGGAAACATTTAAGCACAGAACACACAGACATGCACACGCGCGCACACACATATATACTGTACAGTGCGTGGAACACGGGATGAGTGTGGGTTGTTGGTGGTGGTGAGGGCGTGAGGCGTTCAAAGACAGGAGGGAGGGCAGCAGCGTCGACAACACAGCATCATCATGGTTGGCGTGTTAAGATGGAGGTCTGAGAAAAGCGGAGACGGTGGATACACACACCATGGGAATGGGCCAGAAAACACCGACGGAGATCTGAACAATGGAGATGGTCATGTTTTGTGGCAACGATGACTTTGGTTGATGGTTTCGGTGATGGCGGTGGGTCATGGGGGGGGGGGGGAGGGGCTGGGCGACAACACTGGTAATGGTAACAGTGGAGAGCGGAGGACGTAGGCAAGCGTTGGCCCCAACCCCCGGCGTCGGACCCCACCCCCACCCCAACCTGAGTGACTGCGGTGTTACCTGGGCTGGCCAACGCTCCCAGGGAGGCGGCGTTGGTGGACAGGGGGTTAGCGGTGTTGGGACTGGCGGAGTTTTGGGCCGCCGCCGCCGCCGCTGCTAAAGTGGCCAGGTTCTGCAACTGCAGAGCACTCATACCTGGAGAGAGGAGCCAGAGAGGGTGGTGTCAAAACCTGGGGAGCGAGGCTGAGGCGTGGGCTGGGTCGCCTGGCTGGACCGGTACAGCGTGCCAGAGGACAGTACTGAGCACGAGTTAGCTGCCTGGTGTCCGGAGGGTAAGGGTTAGGGTAAGGGTAAGGGTTAGGGTTAGGGTTAGGATTAGGGGTTAGGGTTAGGAGTGTATGGATATACTCTACTTGTGTATATGTCGTTGGTTTTGCTTTACTTTTAGACAGCTTTAGCGTATCTTTGTGAAGAGTCTGTAGTGTGTGAAGGCAAGCTGCAGCGGCTGATTCCGCTAATAAGTCCCAGATGTGTCGGAATCAGTGAAAGCAGCTGTTGTGGTGTTTAGGTTTGGTTCATTTCTGTGAGGCAGAGCTGCTCTGTCTGGAGGCACAAATAATCTCACTCATTTTGTTCAAATTATATTTTTCTGTCTAAGGAAAGATCAGTGGAGAAGGCTAAAAGAAAATACAGGAGGTAACTAACCTTCATAGTCTAGTTATCCAATAATCGTTGCCAATTATATTACTTGGGATTCAACTAGAGCTCCTTCTTTGCTCAGCTAAGTTGTGCTTGTATAAATAAAAGCCTGAATGGTCAATGATTAGAGCCTGACTGATGTGGGACTTCTGAGGCTGATATTGACATCTATAGTACGAAAGGGGGCGCTTAGGGTGCCTTTTCAACATCTGTCTGGGGATAACAGATGAAAATAAGCATTTCAGGCTAATTTACAGTTCTTTCATTTCTGTAGATCAATGAACACGCCTTGCCTTTTGCATGAACAGTCTCCCTTTCACACACTTCACAACTCCAATTTGGTTAGCTTTTCAACATCGTGTGCAATATTACTTTTTATTACTTTTCAATACCACGTGCAATATAAGTTTACAATATAATGCGAAATATTACTTTTAAATATAATACGCAATTTTACTTTTCAATATCATGTGCAATATAACTTTACAATATAATGCACAATATTACTTTTTATTACTTTTCAACATCATGCGCAATATAACTTCTAAATATAATGCGCAATATTACTTTTCTATTTTAGTTTACCTACTACTAAATGCATCTTACTTGTATTGACATTCTATTAGGTACTGGTGTTAGCATTACTCTTACAGACTTTACATTCATTACTCTATTGCTTTTTATTCTGACGTTGTAATAGGAATTTCAATCAAGTTATTTTCTGAGGCAGGACATTTAGCCGTTTAACAATAAACTTTTCTCTCTCATTTTGAACAGTAGACCTTACTCTGAACTATAATATAACAAAGATGTACTTTACACTTCAATTAATGATATATATACATACAGTACAGGCCAAAAGTTTGGACACACCTTCTCATTCAAATGCGTTTCCTTTTATTTTCATGACTATTTACATTATAGATTCTCACTAAAGGCATCAAAACTATGAATGAACACGTGGAATTATGTACTTAACAAAAAAGTGTGAAATAACTGAAAACATGTTTTATATTTTAGATTCTTCAAAGTAGCCACCCTTTGCTTTTTTATTAATAAGGGAAAAAATTCCACTAATTAACCCTGACAAAGCACACCTGTGAAGTGAAAACCATTTCAGGTGACTACCTCATGAAGCTCATAGAGAGAACACCAAGGGTTTGCAGAGTTATCCAAAAAAGCAAAGGGTGGCTACTTTGAAGAATCTAAAATATAAAACATGTTTTCAGTTATTTCACACTTTTTTGTTAAGTACATAATTCCATATGTGTTCATTCTAAGTTTTGATGCCTTCAGTGAGAATCTACAATGTAAATAGTCATGAAAATAAAAAAGGAAACGCATTGAATGAGAAGGTGTGTCCAAACTTTTGGCCTGTACTGTATACACAGTATATATATATATATATATATATGTCTGTAATACGCAGACATCAGCCTCCTGTAGATAACAGCCAGGCTCTCGCCACAGTGGCTTTCAGCTTTTAGCTTTAAAAATAAGAATTAAACTGCGTCCTATTCAGCAGCCACAGTGTAGTTGAGGCTGAATTGTTAATTTGCACGCTGTCATTAGCACACAGGCCTGTACTTGGGCATAATTAACGACTACAGGCCAACATCCAAATGATGGTGAAGCAAAGGCTATAAATTGCCTTCCGTGAGTACAACTAACCCTTTCACCTTACTCCGTGGAATATGCGTGTTTGTGCAAGTGTGTGAGTGCGAACATTACGAGGCAAAAAAAAAACCCTCATGAAGCAAAAACACAGAATCAGTCACCAGAGTTGATCTTACCACAGAGGCGCTTCCTTGGACTCATGAGCTCCGTTAGAGTTAGGAGTTAAAGGGTGGACACTGTCAATGTGAGGTGTATGTGTCGTATATACAGTCTGAGTGTATATACAGTACCATGGGAACACGCGCACGCACGCACACACACACACACACACACAAATAGACACACACAAACAAGACACCATGAAGAAGATCCATCTTGTTTGACACCGTGTTGAATGGTTTTTGAGGTTGGAACATCCAAACGGAGATATCCTTCACCCAGACAACCCGACTGAACGCAGCCAATGACAACAGATGGCTGAATTCATCACTGGGATTCACAGTTCTGATTGGTTAATTAAATATATACTGAAAAAAACTTCCAGAGGTTGTCGTGATGAGCAGCTGCAGCAGGCAGTGTGTGTGTGTGTGTGTGTGTGTGTGTGTGTGTGTGTTCACTGTAATGAGTGTGTACAATTGTGACTCATCTGTGCTTACTTACGAAGCCAAAACCAATCTTGTTTTTTCAAAGAGATTTTCTCCAATTTTCTGTTATACATCAACGGTTAAAATGGATTTCTGTTTTGTTTTTTGTTTTTTTACGGAAAAGGTGGGAATAAAACAGCCGTTTGGGTTTCTGTGAACAAGCGCTCGAATCTCGCACTAATTCGGACCGCGTTTTATCTTTTATTCTTTGAAGTGCGCCACATGAGTAAGCAGCAGCTGGCTCACGCAGACTCCTTCTCGACCCCGCAGAGAGAGAGAGAGACGAAGGCTGTTTGGTAGGGCCCTCCTTCGCGGCTCTATTATGATTTAAAAGACGTTTTTATTTCCCTGGCCTTTCCTCCTCGGTGGCTTTGACCACAGAGGCTCAGATCTACTCGCACACAAACGTTTTCAAGGTAATACCACTTCAGTATGTTTACAATGCTAACAAATAGTCATTGTATTTACTTCTCTCACCTTGGCTGCACTCTCCTTGCATTCCTATTTCCCTCGTCCCATTCCTTAATTTCTTCCCTTTATCTGCTCCTTCCTGCCTTGTGCTTCAGCTCTTTTTCCCGTTTCTTTCCTTGTTTGTTCTATTTCCCCTTTTTTCCTTTCATCTCCATTGTGGTCTTTTTCCTTTCCTCTCTTTTCCCAATCCTGTTTGCCCTTCCTATTCCCAATTCCCTGCCTTCCTTTATCCCATTTCCTTTTTTCCTTACCTGTCTCTATCTTCCATTTGCTCTGCTCTTCTCTTCTTGCCTTTTTTCCTCTCTTATTTTGTCCTTTCACTTCCCTTTTTCCTCTTCTTTCCCCTTCTCTTTTCCATTCCCTTTCCTTTCCTTGTGGACCCTTTACATCTTCTTCCTTTTCCTCTTTCCTACACGTCTTTTTCCTTCCCTTTCCTGCCTTTCATTTCCGGCTTCCTATCACTTATTTCCTCCCCATTTTGTTTCCTTTCCTTTCCCATTTTCATTTCCTTCACAGCCTTTTTCTTTCTTTCCTCCATAGTCATCTTTTTCTGTGCCTAATCCCTCTGTACTTCCTCCTCTTTTTCCATTTATTTTTCTTTGCCTCCCTGCATGTTTTCCTCCTTTCCAATTTTCCATATCTTAACTGCCTTTCCCTCCTCTTTTGTTTCTATTTTCTTTCCTGCTTTCTCTGTCCTCATTTCTTTCGTGGCCTTTTACTCATCCCCCTTTCCTCCTCTTTTAGCCTTTCATTTCATTTTCCTGTCCTCTCTTCCAATTCCCATTTTCTTACTTGGCATTTCCCTCTTCTTTTCCATTTCTTTCCCTGTCCTTCTATCTTTTCCTAACCTCCCTTTCTTTCCGGTCTTTGCCAGATGACAGGCGACTCCACAGCGGTTCTCTATCTTTCTATCTCTCTCTCTTTCTCCTCGCTAACTCTTTCTCCCGGTTTTTCTCAAAGCAACTCCGCCGCAATTCTTACTTTCATTCGTCAAAGGTTACCTCCCTCATTGAACGTATCATTTTCAACACAGTCATGAGGAGAGGAGAAAAAGGAGCAGGCGTGATATGAAAATAACCGGGTTAGAGGGGAACAAAGTCGAGATGAAGCCGTACGTACGGAGAGAGAAGGCAAAGAAAGAGAGACAAAAACAATCTACTGCCCGCATCAGAGTCGGGAGTATCCGGGCCTGTGCAGATGGTAAGTGAGTGTGTGAGCGACTGTGAGCACATATGTGTGCAAGGACGCATGCGTGTGTGGGTGTGTGTGTGTGTGTGTGTGTGTGTGTGTGTGTGTGTGTGTGTGTGTGTGTGCGCGGGCGCTCCATGCAGCCTGTATGGCAGCGCTGGGCTGCACCAGGCCGGCGTTGGCTGCGTCTAATTGAATGCACATTGGTGTAATTGAAGCCTCTCAGCTCTGCAGCTCCTCGTGTTAAGGACTGGGACCAGATGTCATTCAGCTGTGTCACATATCCTGCCAATCACTAATGCTCTCTCTCTCTCTCTCTCTCTCTCTCTCTCTCTCTCTGTGCACAGATGGAGGACCACCAGATCTCCAGATTCAGACGCCGTTACTCGCCCTCGCTTCCAAATCCCTGAGCCGATTTATCCGTGCGAGTGTGTGTTTGTGAGGAAATGTGCGTTTGAGCTCAACGGCAACAGAGTGAGCACACAATTTAAATCAGCCACAGGGAAACTGCGAGGCATTGTAACTCAAGGGAACACGACAGAAAAGAAACCGGAGGATACAAGACGGGACTCGCCACTTAAAAAAAAAAAAGAAAAAACTCCCATCACACTCAGACGTGTTATTGTGTCTCTGCAATTTCCCTATCCTGTCCCCCCCCCCGCGTCAGCTGACTAAAGAGCGTAAGATTAGGAGCTGACACCATACTAACAAACTCACAGAAGGATAGAAGAAAAAGAAGAGAGAAGCAGGGGAGAACAGACAGAGTGCGAAGGCTGGAGGAGGGAAGCGTAAAAGGTGAGATGAAGAAACTGTGATCGGAGAGGGCGGGAGGCGCAGGAGTGTCTGCAAAAAAAAAAGCGGCTTAAAATAAATAGAAAAGAGGAGAGAGAGTGGGAAGAAAGACGAGGAAGGAAAAAAAAGTCAGAGATGATGAGAGAGCGAGTATCCACGGGTCCCTGGAAGTCTTAAATAACCCCAAATTCAAAGCCCGAAAAAATTATATTTCTTAAAGACAGAGATTTTATCTTGTTCAACAGTTAATATGAGGCCTCTTGGCACGCTCAAGGCTTAGATTAATAAAGAACTGGGTTAATACAATATGCATTTTTTATTGCATCAGCTTCACTTAGAATTGGGCTTGTCCCTTACCATTTCCTATTTCTTTGTGTCCCTTTTTTTTCCTTATTCAACCCATTTAGAGTTTGAAAACTTTCACTGGCTACATTCACTGCAAATTTTTTTTATTTTATTAGCTGTACGTCTTAATTCTCTTCCTTAAATTCAATTCTTGTAGAGTTAAAAATGGCTATGAAGGGCTAAGAAATTGGCCTCGGACCTGCAGATACTCTTGAAAGGCAAAATATGGAAGATGACAGACCACAGAGACCCTCACAGAGGGAGAGAGCAGTAGATGGCGCCAGCCTGCAGTGCAAGATATCCACCAAAAGGAAGCCCACTTTTAACCATTTTTTTCCCCTCCACTCCACATTTTCTCCCGCCCCGGCAAAGCCTCGGTGCTACTGTTACACGCCCAGGGCACAGCTCTTGTCTGGCCTCATTAAAAGATCAAGACAATTCTTAGCAACCGTTAATAAATCTTCGGGGCTAAGATCTCTCTTTACTCCGCCACGCGAGTTCATCTGCTATGCTCTTTGGTTCCTCTTTTTTTTTTTTTTTTAGAAGCCTGTGAACAAAAAAATAAATAACAAAGAGACGCAACAAAAAGGGCCATTGCCGGCGCGGTTACGGGAGAGTTTATCAACTGATTTCTATTTTTTTTTACTTCTTTTTGGACTCACCGGCCATCTGCTGGATCCCGCTGAAGGCTCCTAGGTTACTGGAGGAGGTTGCCTGCTGGAGCAACTGATGGCAAAAGAAAAGAAAAAATAGATAGAAAGAGAGAGAGAGAGGAGGCAGAGGGGAAAAAAGAAGAGGGAGAAACCAAAGTGAGCTGGGTGGATACAGAAACAGCTTAACACAATGTCTATACAATGCTACGCTGGGAAGCTAAAGCCGTAATGAGCGGGTTTAGCAGTGTGTTTTTTTTTTTTTGCCTCGGCGCTCGATGAGTAAATGAGCTGCTAATATAGTTTGATCTCTCCTCTAAGCAAACAGCGTTTGTATTCCACCGCCATTCTTCCAGACAAGTTGAGCATGAAAGCGCCAATCTAGCCGACTAATTAGATTCCAGAAACAAAAGTGGAATACCGATGCTGTCAAAAACTCATCCTTCAAAGACTTGAATTAACAGCAAATTAACATCTTGTTTCCATTGTGTCTGTGGTCCCCCCCACCCCACACCCCTTTCCGGAATAGAGCGTAATCTTCTCAAAAAGTATGAAAAAGAGGATTGAAGATGGAGGAAAATCTGGGACCCCAATTCACAAAACACTTTTTTTTTATCTTAAATGTATCCCCCCCCCCTACATTTACCTTACAATGTAAGGTAATAGGGCAATTGTGACACCTGTATTTACATTCACAAAAGTGCTCGTTTTGCTGCTGACAGGCTCAGATTAATATTCTAAGTGTCTTACAACATTTTGGAAAGGACTTCTAAGGAGGTCGACCGTTCTGTTAAAGGGTAAGATCCTTTTTTTTTTAAACATAAAAACGTCCGCAAAATTGCCTTCGCTAAACCCACCAGACTCCATGTAAATAAACAGTAATTTTAGCATCGTAAAATACACTTCATTCAAAGTCGACAGAAACAAAATAAAACTGCGAAAAGCTGTCCACTTTTCCAACAATCACAACTCTACTTTTGGTTGAAATAAACACATAGTTTACCGCTTTACATGTGAAAATATGTTGGCTCTATTCAGGCTAAAAGTATTGTTTTTTTAAATGGGGTCTGGTGGGTTTAGCGCTAGCGATCTCAGAGCTGTTTCTGGTTAAACAGAAAGGTCTTAAAAAGGTTTGAAAAGGCTTATCTCTGCTGGGATCCTTATCATAATGTTGTCTGAAACTTAGAATAACAATCTGAAATTGTCAGTGGCAAAAAAAAAATTTACGATGCACATTTGCCCCATAGGGTTACATTGCAGCCCGGTCTGTGGCTGCCGGTTACAGCGTTCATGCTTAACACTGGACCAATTTCAAAGATTGTTGTCCCTATCAGTCACTTACACACAAAAACATAGGAAAATAGGGTCCAGGTTGAAAAAAATCCCCCCAAATTACCCTTTAAGGTTAATTTAGAAACTGAAGCGCAATAAGTCAAGGGTTAGTGCTGAGACATTTTACAGGAAGAGTCCTGAGTATGAGGCTCTGAAAAAGGGCCGCAGAGACATGGGGGGAGAGAATGAGGTTTCTGAACCCTACTTTAAAAACAAAAAAGATCCCCCAAAATCCCCCAATCAAACAAATCAACCGATGAAGGTCTCAGATGCTGTGCAGCCGAGCCTCCACTGCAGGATTTCTCAAATTGGGGATCAGTGGGCTCCCAGGGGTTTCACGCTGTCCCCCAGCCAGATCCGTTTGCTTTGTTTAATCCCACAAAAGTCCTAAGAATTCACCGCAATTAGTGAATATATTGGAACAATTACAAAATAGGCCTCACTTTCAACTATTGTTTCCGTTGTTTCTGTCCTTGGAAAACCACGTAAATGTCACTTTTTCCTGTTCTGAATTTTGTTCTAAGTTTTGTTGTAGCAAGCTACAATATAAATTAATAGGGCAATTGTGCAGCTCGTATTTATGTTCACAACAGGCCTCGTTTTGCCACTGACAGGCTCAGATTAATATTCTAAGTGTCTGACAACATTATGGAAATTTTTTTTTTAAGGAGGTCGACCTTTCTGTTAAAGGGTAAGATAGGGCTGGGCAATATATCGATATTATATCGATATCGTGATATGAGACTAGATATCGTCTTAGATTTTGGAAATCGTGATATCGTAAATGGCTTAAGTGTTGTCTTTTCCTGGTTTTAAAGGATGCATTACAGTAAAGTGATGTCATTTGCTGTGTTCTATTATTTTCTACCCGGACATTATGTCCACATTACTGAAGATTACATATCTTAAAGATTTTTTGTTAAAGCACCAAGGGTCAACCCTATAATATCGCCACAATATCGAAATCGAGGTATTAGGACAATCTGATTTTCTCCATATCGCCCAGCCCTAGGGTAAGATCCGCAAAATTGCGTTCGCTAAAGCCACCAGACTCCATGTAAATAAACGTTGACAGACAGAAAATAAAACTAGGAAAAGCCAGTTTCGGTCGTCTTTCTACTTTTCCAACCATCACAACTCTAGTTTTGGTTGAAATAAACACATAGTTTACCGATTTACATGTAAATATGTAGGCTCTATTCAGGCTAAAAGTATTGTTTTTTTTTAAATGGAGTCTGGTGGGTTTAGCGCTAGCGATCTCAGAGCTGTTTCTGGTTAAACAGAAAGGTCTTAAAGAGGTTTTAAAAAGGTAGATCTCTAGAGGCTTAGGCCTCGACGCAGAGGTCCAGGGTTCGAATCCGACCTGTGACGACTTCCTTGGGCGTCAGTTTGGTTTGAAATGTGCTGGGGACAGAGATGCATTCAGAAGTGCATTTTCAGAAGTGCCGGGTACAATGACGCGTTAATTTTTTTTTTCTCTTTCGTGCAGGTCATGTTTTGAAAGACGCTGTCTTGTAGCTTACTAATGTAAATGAATACAAATGTATACAAAAATGTGGTGAAGTCCGACACGTTTTATGAAGAAGTCTTAAGTTTTCAACAACAAAAAAAAAGTTGTGAACAGAGAAGCGTGTTGCCAGCGCAGCAGCAGAACGGCTGTGTCTGTGCCTGCCCTGTGGGGATAGTAGAGATTTTTGCGGATTTGTCGGCATCTGTCGCTCAAGAATTATGTGTTATGAACTTTATTTATTTTTTAACTAAACTGAGCTCGAGGTTTTCAAAAAAAGTGGTGGGTACAAAATGACTCGTGACGAAATCTCATAGGTACGCGTACCCACTGTCCCCACCGAAATCGACGCCTATGTGTCTTCCCCCTCGCTCTCCCCTTTCTCACCTAGCTGTCTAAAAAATAACTTAAAAAAATAGGTTGATCTCTGTTGGGATCGTTTCCATAATGTTGTCAGAAATTTAGAATTTAATATTAGGGGCAAAAAGCACTTTTATACGAAACGGGGGATTTCCCCCCCCTTTTTTCCCCCTGTTGGCGTTGCAGGTTCTATTGTGACCAATTTCCAAGATTGTTGTCCCTATCAGCCATCATTAAAAACATATATTATGGGCTCCTAGCAGCTTCGAACCCTGTTCAGAGACCTCATTTCCTTCCAAGGGACAAAGGATGGAGGAGAGGAATCACAGAACAAAAAAGAAAGAGAGGAGGAGAGGAAGAGACAGGAGGCCAGGAGGTGTATAGTGAGTATTTGGGTGTTTTTCAGGTCGGAGAGTTTGCGATTGGGGCACTGACTGCTGCGGCGTTGGCCATGGGGCTGTAGTAAGGGGTGGAGGAGGTGATGGTGGGTGACGTGGCGGCTCTCCTTACAGCCAGATACTGCGGGGTGAGGCCGCCCAGGCCCGTCAGGCTCCCCCAGGTGGTGGCGCTGTTGAGCTGCTGCATCTGCTGCGCCAGCTGCTGCTGCAGACGCCGCTGCTCCTTGTCCTTCTGCGTGTCGGCGAACTTCACCACGATGGGGGACGAGCAGCCCTGCGGTGGGGGGAGGCAGAGGGAGAGGGAGAGGGAGAGGGAGAGGGAGAGGGAGAGGGAGAGGGAAAAGAAATGATGTGAGGGGCAGAGAAGACGAATTGGATTTTGTTGTCCTTACAGGTCAAAAGCGTTTTTTGCACTTTTGCTATGCTTTTGACACTTCCGTCACTTTTGTTGAACGCTTTTTTTCCATTCACGGTCAATAAACCTAATTCATATGACAATTCATATCTCATTTTTGAGTTAAAAAAGCAGACATTATGAATTATTTGGACTAATAGTTAAGATCAGAGGATGTTGAGTGGATCACAGACTGGTTTAGGTCAAAGCTTAAAGGCCTTTTTATAGTTGTGCGTAGAATTTACGGCGTGGGGTCCGGCGTAGACGCAGAGGGGTCTGCGTCTACGCCGGACCCTACGCCGTGGCCTGACGCGCACCTCTCGAAAAATGTAACTGCACGTCGCTCGGCCGTGGCTTGGTAGCGTTGTATTTCCCCCAACTCATTTCCTGGTTCTCCTTCTCCATAAACAACAGGAAATCAAGGAGAAGGTTAACTTTTCCTGCTCCAGATTCCCCACAATGGTCACAAAACACAGGGGAGACGCTTTGTTTCTCTCACCAGGACTCTAGAGTCACTACTCACTCTGAAGCTAATCGCCGTCACTCTCTCACTTCTCTACCACACACTCCCCACACACACACACACACACACACACACACACACACACACACACACACGCGGCTCGACGCACACACCAGCGCACAAGTATAAACATCAGGCCACTTATGTAGGCTAGGGAGAGAGCTGTAAAACGGCCTTAAGGCTGTTTTATGCTTCTGCGTCGAATCGACGGCGTACTCCCGCATACCCCTCTGCGTCGCCGCGAACGCCCCCTCTGAGCCCTCCGCCGTAGCTCGACGTGCACCCCCATAAAAATCTGTAACTTTGCGTCGAGGCCACGCAGACCGCAAGGACTGTGATTGGTCAACTGGTCCTGTGTGTTGATGGTCGGTGTTTCAAGCAGCCCACTGTGGGGAGTAGCACCATGCTAGTTCACTGACATCAGCTCTGCAAATAAACTCAGACAGATTTTGGTTACAATGACGGGATTATCCGTTTGTAAAGTGTCTATATGTCAGTAACGTTTTGAAATTAGCACTTCGCCAGCAAGCAGTACTTTGTGGGCAGTTGTGCTAAAGTTTGCTTGCTAACATAACATAAACTGCCTGGCAGACACCTCGCAAATAACCTCAGACTTATCCCCCAGCGTTATGGCGGTAAAATGCACCGCGATGCAAAGCAACCCCGACGCAGAACTCCAAAAGGGTCACGACGACGACGCCGTAGAGACGCCGTAGCGACGCCGTGGAGTTGACGCAGAAGCATAAAACAGCCTTTAGTCAGGATACTGTTTTGAAACCATTTAAACAGGTTTTTCAAATGTTATAAAATTATATAAAACACCCAAACTTCAACTAATCATTCATTTTACCTGCAAAGAAAGTTGTAAGGAACCCATACATCCATGCATCTATGGTATTTTTGGGACTTTTGGTTCAAAGAAACCCATATTTCTGATATAAAAAAAAAGTTGAAAACTAATTTGACCCAAGGACAACACAAAGGTTAATTAAACATGTCCCTTATAAAAAAAAAATATATCACGGCAAAATGATAACCTATACTACACTCTAAGAAATATCTGTGTATCGGGGCGCCTGGAAAGCTCAGCTGGTAGAGCCTGCGCCCCATGTACAGAGGCTCAGTCCTCGCCGCAGCGACTGCAGGTTCAACTCCGTCCTGCAGCCCTTTGCTGCATGTGCTTCCCTCTCCCTCCCCTTTCATGTCTAAGCTCTTCTCTCAAATGAAGGCCTAAAATGAAGGAAAAAAAATCTTAAAAAAAGGAAAGAAACGAAAAAGAAATATCTGTGTATGAACAGTTGTAAGACTGTATATTTTAACAGAAATTGTCCATAGAACGTGATTCACAGTTATTATTTTTGTTTTTTTTAATTTTGGAATTGCATAATTTGTGCTCCGACAACTTTTGCTGGCCACGTTGTCCCTTTTTTTCCGACGTTTGTCGCTTTTCACTAAGTTATTGTCATTTTTGTTGACATTTGGGCTTTTTGTGGCTTTTTTTGGACATTTTTTGAAGTTTCTTTCAACGTTTTCTGAAGTTGACTAACTGAGCAGCTATGTACGGGATCATTTTACACAGGACTGACAGCAAATGTTCTGTATTTTTAGCTCCATGTTAATACTATGTGTTTTAATTACGGGGCAAAGTCCGGCTCATGAGCTATGAGAGCTTTTTCTGTCATTTTACAGATTCATTTCTTAGAGTGTACAGTATATGAGGAAAATATCTCATTGCGATTATTTTTGACTGATATTGCCATTGGGATATGATTCACCATATGGGAGGGAGTGCTCATTTTTGTATCATTATTCTCATTTTCATTGAAAAATAAAAAAGTAACATTTTTAAATTATTATAGTGTTTCCTTTAGTCTGTAGGACTACTGCGATGTGGATATTGCACTAGTCCAAATAGTGATTCATTTAGAAATAACATCGCAACACATGCAACAAAGAGGACAATGCAAAAAGAAAGAAATTACCAAACAAAGAAACAAAGAAAGAAGAGGAGCAAATTGGAAAAAAGGGAAAGAAGAGAAGAGCAGAGGGAAAAAAGAGGAGACATAACAGGATGGGAAAGAAGAGAGAGGAAAGAGGGGAGAAGAGTAAGATAAAGGGGAGAGGAGAGGCAAAAAAAGAAGAAGAGAGGAGAACTGGGGGCAGAGAAGAGGATGAAGCAGAGGAAGAAAGAAAAAATTGAAAAAAAAGAAGAGGAGCAAATATGAAAAAAGGGAAAGACGAGAACAGCAGAGGAGAGGAGAAAAAAAGTGGAGACATAACAGGACAGGAAAGAAGAAGGAAAACAGGGGAGAAGAGGAAGATAAAGGGGATAGGAAAACGAAAGAAGAAGAGAGGAGAAATGGAGAGAGGGGCAGAGAAGAGGAAAAGCAGAAGGGACAAGACAGGAGAGAGGGAAAAAGAAGAGGAGCAAACTTGAAAACAGGGAAAGAAGAGAAGAGCTGAGGAGAAGGAAAGATGGGACATAACAGGACAGGAAAGAAGAGAGGAAATAGGGGAGAAGAATAAGATAAAGGGGAGAGGACAGGCAAAAGATAGAAGAGAAAGGTAGGATAAAAGAGGAGACAAGAGAGGACAGGAGAGAAAGGGAGAGGGGAGAGAAGAGAAAATAAGACATGAGGGGAAAGAGAAAGAAGAGCAGAGGAGAACAGATGAAAGATGAGATATAGGAGAGGAAAAAATAAACAAAAGAAAACTGGAGACAAGACATGGAGGACAGGACAAAGAAAAAGAGGAAAAAGAGGAGAGAAAGAAAAAAAAAAAAAAAAAAAAAAAAAAAAAAAAAAAAAAAAAAAAAGAGACATGAGAGGACAAAAGAAAGAAGAGCAGAACAGATGAAAAAGGAGAGAAGAGGATGCGGAAAGTGGGAGAAAAAAGAAAAAGACAAGCGAAGAAAATGGGGGAAAGAAAAGAAGAGAAGACAAAAGATAATTAGGCAAAGGCGTACAAATTAAGGTTCTTATGATGATGGACAAAAGCAGAGCCACAGAAGACCAATCAACACCCAAGCACACGCACACAAAAAAAAAAAAAAAAAAAAAAAAAAAAAAAAAAAAAAAAAAAAACACAACAAAAAAAAAAAAAAAAAAAAAAAAAAAAAAAAAAAAAAAAAAAAAAAAAAAGAAAAAAAAAAAAAAAAAAAAAAAAAAAAAAAAAAAAAAAAAAAAAAAAAAAAAAAAAAAAAAAAAAAAAAAAAAAAAGTGACAACACATGCACACAAGCAGAGTCACACAGGAAAGTTGACTCTAAAGCCAGTGGGCTTTCTTCTTTCCCCCCACAAGGGCTCAGTTATCTCTGAGTCCAGAACGGTTTCACCAGAAACAGATTTCCCGAGTTCTCCAACTATTTCATCATCTCATATGAAGAGAGACTTGATGTGTGTGTGCGTTAGTGTGTGTATTAGTGAGAGAGAGAGAGAGAGAGAGAGAGAGAGAGAGAGAGAGAGAGAGAGAGAGAAAGAGAGAGTGTGTGTAAAAAGGCAGAGAGAGAGAGAGAGACTGATTTGGATGACCAGAGAGAGAGGTTGAGAGGCCAGAGGAAGATTTCGAGATTTGGACAATCAAAAGAAGTGTATCTAATTGTCAAAAATTCCAATTCCTCAGAGCAGGAGGTGTGTGGGGGGTGTTGGTGTTGTTGTGTGTGTGTGTGTGAATGAACCCGTCACACACGGAGAAGGAGAAAAAAAAAAAAAACACAACGCTCCTGATGAAGGCCGCAGCGACGGCTGGAACGCAGCGAAGCTGAAACGGAAAGTTCTAATCTATCACACCACACCATTACTCACACACTGCAATCAAAGCCTAACTACGGGGCAAATCCGCTTCGAAACAAAGGCAATGTGCCACAGGAGAATAAAAAAAAAAACCTTTTGATCGAAACATTTAGTTTGAGGCACGATCCGCACTCGGCAGGGGAGAGCAGGGATTTGGTTACTGTGCAGATACAGCGCAGCACACAGTCAGAGCAGAGCTGTATGTCAAGTGAGTATAACCGAGCGAGCGCAGGTGAATGTGTCCGTGCAGGTACATGTATGTTGTAAAAGTCAAATGAATGTGTTTTTTTGTTGTTGTTGTACAAAAGACTGTGGATCACTGTGTACGCTGTCAAATGTCAATTCAGTAAAATCAACTCAACTTTCAGCATTAAAGGGATAGTTTGGATCTTTTGAACGGTTGTATGAGCTACTTCTCCGTAGTCAGTGTGTTAGCTACAGTAGACGGCGGTCGGCACGCCCCCAGTTTGGAAACGTATTTTAGCCTCCCAAATACAGGACAACTGTATGCTATATTTAGAAATATTTTCATCGCTTTATCTTGCCGTTTTGGGGCTTTTTTGGCCTTTATTGGATAGGTACGGAGGCCGAGATGGTTCAACACAAACACGAAAGCCACAACGCAAACGCAAAAGCTACAACACAAACACAAAAGCCACAACGCAAATACAAAAGCCACAACACAAACTCAAAAGCCACAACGCAAACTCAAAAGCCACAACGCAAACACAAAAGCCACAACGCAAACACAAAAGCCACAACGCAAACACAAAAGCCACAACGCAAACACAAAAGCCACAACGCAAACACAAAAGCCACAACGCAAACACAAAAGCCACAACGCAAACTCAAAAAGAAGCCACAACGCAAACGCAAAAGCCACAACGCAAACTCAAAAGCCACAACGCAAATGCAAAAGCTACAACGCAAACACAAGAGCCACAACGCAAACACAAAAGCCACAACGCAAACTCAAAAGCCACAACGCAAACTCAAAAGCCACAACTCAAACTCAAAAGCCACAATTCAAACTCAAAAGCCACAACGCAAACTCAAAAGCCACAACGCAAACTCAAAAGCCACAACGCAAACTCAAAAGCCACAACGCAAACACAAAAGCCACAACGCAAACTCAAAAGCTACAACACAAACACAAAAGCTACAACACAAACAGCTTTTGTGTTTGTGAACCGTCTCGGCCACCGTAGATAGGACAGCTGAAGACACAGAAGAGGGAGAGAGAGGCAGATGAAGGAAAAAGGTTCAGAATCGGACCCGGGCCACTGCGTTAAGGACTGGGCCTTAGTACATGGGGCGCACGGTTCACCAGGTGAGCCAACGGTGCAGCACAGCCACCAGACTCCTTTTAGCTCGCAGAACACAAGAGTTGCTGGTCTACCTGCTGGTTAGAACTAACTGTTCAGGGCAACGGTCAAGGTTTTTTGTTAAAGGAGTGTGGTAGCTTTGAAGAGAGCAGACCGGATATAACAGCTTCAGTTAAACTGAAAATGAATTTTTTAGGAGACCTTTTTTTTAGGTTTTAGTGCTGCTCCGGTCCACTGCAATAATACAACTTTTTTTTTTGTCCTTGAACATGTATAGTATTCACATGCCAAATAATGGCACTTCTGAGAACCTTAATTCATCCTGAAAACAATATTATGTAACACAGCGAGCTACTTGAGGTGAAAACGCAATAACCCTGTACATAAAGAGAGTGAAAACTGAGCAAAAACAGGATCCGGTAAGACATCAGAACCAATCATAATTCAGTTAATGCACAATTGTAAGGCAGCCGAGATAGTCAAAATTTGACACTGAACTTACAACCTAATGTTTATACAGTGTAGCTGTATGCTTGTATATGCCAACACATTCTCACTCCTTGGTCAGGAGCATTTGGTGTTTGTTATTGATATATATATATATATATATATATATATATATATATATTTAGATGCGCTTTGTCGGAACTCTTTGCGTCACTCTTTGACGCTCTGGGTCACGATCCTTGGCATCCCTATTTGATGCTCTTTGGACTCGCGTCTAGCCGTTTGGCATCATATTTAAACGCGCTTGGTCGGGACACTCGGCATCACTTTTTGGTTCCCTGGGTCGGGACGTATGTTTAACTGACGTGTGGCACAAGAACTGGACAGCTAGGTTTAGGAAAAGATGGTGGGTGGGGGTTACAAAATGTACATTTCAGTGACACGCGGGACACCGAACCCCGGCGGTAAAAGTCCTGTGTTGTTTGACCCATCCACCACCCCAACCAAACTCCTTACACGGATCTTTCACACTACTCGCTACCGTTGTCGCTCTTAATACTACGTCATCTTACAGCGCGGCGGTCGAGCTGCTGCTCTGCCCGGTGCGTTCCATACAGACGCTAAAAAGGGTCGATATCCAAGCGTCAGTGTTTCACCAGTTGGGAGTGAGAACGGGCTGTGTATGCGTGTTTCCATGTGTGTGACCGGACAACCCCTTCCTCTGTGGGCTAAGGCTCGACTTTATCAGCCGAATGAGCATGTCTCCTGTCTGACGGCGGCTGGGCCACATTTACTGCATCTCTCCACCAGTCATTTTCCCTCTTTATTCTGACCGCTGACAGATAAAAGGAGAGGAGACGATGGGGAGAATTGCATTCGAGAGTGTCAGTCTGGGGGCCTCGCCTCTGCAGTCGATTCCCTTGAGACAGGAGCTCCCTATACCTCTCTGCTAAATATCTCATTACTCCAGCTGACACCCAGCGAGCGGGGTGGGGGGGTGGGGGAGAAACACAGCCCAGAATGAGAGTCCTGCCCTGGGAGAGGGGCCGAGGGCCAGGGGGGCCTCTACGCTCGGGGCTACCAGTTCTCCCTAAAGAACTGGAGCTGCACTTTAAAGTTTCTCAGGCGATTGCCCTTAGGTGATTAATACCGGCGGAGGGAAAGTGCCAGCTTATGCCATCTGTTGAAAAAAATCATCATTGATTTCACCGTAGGGGGATTTTTTTTTTAATAATTCATCATGGATTAGTAACAGCTTGGACTTTCATTTATCAAACACTGTGTGACTATAGTGATAATCAGCCATGAGTGGGATGAAACAACATCACTGTCTGGGGAAAACCATGTATTCACAAATTATGTGATTTAAAAAAAAAGATTTCACATAAACCAAACTATTACATGCTTCTTAAAGCATTTTTGATTATTTTTGGTCGGCATTATTTCCGCAATTGCCATTCAATGTATTTACATTCTGTAATTAGCTCTCTTCATAGTAGTCTTCATAGGACACCCACATCAAATGTGTAGTTTTCACATTTGATGTGTCTATGTGCGTGTCCTAATGTGATGTGTTTTTTTGTATATAAGTTACATGTTATATGTGTTTTTATATGTGTTGTGCTATGGAACATGAAAAGATGTGTGGAAATGATTATCCCTATGGGACAATAAAGACTCTATTTATCTATCTGTTAGTGGTGGAGTACGCCAGTGCTGGATTTAAATTGCCTTCATTGCCTGTATTAAGTTAGTGCTAATGCTAATCCGACATTTCTTACTGCTGCTGCTTCTCATTGAAAACATTCAACTGGCGAAACAAGGGATGTTTTCAATTTGTAAAACAGATGCAGGACTATGTGTCACAGAGGTTAGCTCTGATCGTTGAAAATGTGCCGATGTGCATTCCTCAGTAAATCAGTTTAAAATATTACAGGGACTAATTTTACTGTGTCCTGCTGTTGTGTGGAAAGCTACATCACGAGTGCTAACAGAATAATGGAGAAAGGCCAACTACTAAAGCAAGAGTGAAGATATTTGTATCATATGAGAACATCGGGAAGGGGCTTAATAAGGCCCCAAAGTTAATATTGGGGCGAGAGAAAAACTGGCATGGCATTTTGCAAAGGGGTCCCTTGACCTCTCGCCTCGAGATAACTGAAAGAAATGGGTTCATGGGGTGCCTAGAGTCATCCATTTACAGACATGCCCACTTTATGTAATCCAATGCAGTTCTTCTCATGCACAAATGTGTTATTTTCCCCTATTCTAAAATTGTGAATTTGAATATTTTTGCATACTGAGGTCCCTAAACGGTCCCGGAATGGCATAAATTGACTGGAAAGCTGGGACTCTTGTGGATTTAATGAGCCCAATTGTATTCATGCGTGATGATGTTAGTCCCCATAGTAGCCATTTCATAGTAGTGAGAATTTTTGTGTGAAAATTAAGCTCACTGTATACAATGACCTGTTGTGATCTCTAGGATAATCACAGCCTCATAAGACTTGACAACCACAAATTAGAGGCCTTCAGAAACTAAATAGGCTATATCGACGTTTCATTTCTGGGACTGTTCAGGTGCCGCCGGAAATTCCGCTAGATGTCCCTAATTTTTGGCCGGATATCCGTTACCTTGCGCGTTCTTTGTGTTGGCGTTCTAAACTCCGGTGGATTTCTGAGGACTATGGTTAACTGCTCCTCAGATCTCTGCAGGGTAAATCCAGACAGCTAGCTAGACTATCTGTCCAATCTGAGTTTACTGTTGCACGTTCCTTCCCGAGGCTATTTTGCAGAGGCACCGTGGCTCTGTCCGGCGCTTAGCACCACCCAAGATGATTGTGATTGGTTTAAAAGAAATGCCAATAAACCAGAGCACATTTTTCTCCTATACCAGAATGCTGTATGGAGTAGCCAGACCTTCCTCCACAGCGCTGTGAAGGAAGGGTCTGGCAATGCAAGACTAGAGGACTAGAGTCCTTCCAGAAAAATGCTGAGCTTTTTGTGATTGTTGCGGGCAAAAATCGTTGATTATACGGCACGTTTTCTTAAAAAATGCAATGGAATATGCGGGATATTTATGCAATTTTATGCGATGAAATTGCGGGAACTTGCGGGAACTTGCAAAAATTGCGGGAAAAAGAGAAAAAAAGTGATTCCCCTAACACCCTGCTTTTCGATGATGTTCACGTCGCATAATTACGTCACTTCATAATGTTCCCATGGCAACAGGGGAAAATGGCTGCTCTTGTGTGAAGTAAACGCAACATTTTTCAACTTAAGTTATATGTGACTTTTTTTGCATGAAAATGCGGGAATTATGAAATCATGCAAGCCCCGCATATTTTGCGCGGAAATCGGCAATTTATGCCGCAAAAGTGCGCGCCCTCATAAATATGCGGACTTTGGCTGATTATGCATTGAATTATGCCATCGCATAAGCCTGTTTTTCTTGAGGGACTGGTATGGCTTTCATTGCTCCCATATGAACTCTAAATCTTTAGCGTTATAACTTTAACAGGCAAGAGAGAAAGAATTTTAGACAAATCTCCTAAGCTTAAAAACCCAATCGATTATAAACTAGGAGTGTGTTTTCTGGGTTTATAAAAATTCACATTTTACATAACAGTATATCAAGACTTACTACAATTAACTTTAGCCACAGAGTCTCCTTCTCTAAGGAACAAAGTTATGATCTCACCACCCTCGAAGCTTTATTTTAGTCCATTTCAGAATATCTGATGAGCCAGCTAATGTTTATAGGTATTTGTTGCTGATGGGCGTCTGTGAAAACTCTGCCGCTGGGTGCAATTACACCTCATGTCGTGTGCGACTAAATGTAGTAAACCATCCGATTTGTTTTGAATTGGTCACTTTTGAGCACAAACAGCAGGGGGCAACATGATGACTCTACCTCTCTATGGGCGCCAACAAATTTCATGAGTCCCTCGTAGATTGTTTACACATAATAATACACAGAGTGTATTAATAACATAACAATACAATTGTGTGGTCGTAAAAAACTTTCTATGTTTTGTCTTAAATGGTCTCTGGATTTAGAGATTTTGAAAATAACATGTCATTAACTCGACACTGGTGGTAGAGCATCAATTTATTTTTGATACTATTTCAGTAGAGGGATCTATTAGCTGCAGACTGTCTCCCATGTTGCACAACTTTCACATCTGAAGAAAATAAAGCGCTCCGAGTCTCACAGGAAGCGTTCTCAGCAGGACATGTTTCTACAGGGAAAACACCTCCTGTCTGAAATGTTATTTTTGTCTCGTTTCTGACAATGTTTTGACAAATCTTCCACACAAAAATGCTATACTTCTGGGTACATATCCTTACAGCATATATCATAAAGTTTGGATCGAGATTTGTATTGAAGGCACTGAAATATGGATGTCAATGTTCTCATCCTTTAGCGGGTTGAACGTCCCTCATAAATCCTTCCCTTCGTTTTTTTCAACCTGGACCCTATTTTCCTAAGGTGTTTAAGTGACTGATGGGAACAACAATCTTTGACATTTGTCCGGTATTAGGCAAGACCGCTACGGTCAGCAGTCAGCAAAACAAGCTATAATGTAAGTTTTGGGGCAATTGTGCACCTTCCATTTACGTTCACAAAAGTGCTAGTTTTGCGTGTCTGACAGCATTATGGAAAGGATTTCTTTTATTTTCTTAACATTATTTTTTGGGCATTTTTAGGCATTTATTGACAGGAGAGCTGAAGAAATGGAGGGGGAGAGAGAGGGGGGAATGACATGCAACAAAGGGCCGCAGGTGGGAGCCGAACCCGGGCCCGCTGTGTCGAGGAGTAAACCTCTATAGTATATGGGCGCCCGCTCTACCAGCTGAGCAATCCGGGCGCCCTTGGAAAGATCAACCTATCTGTTAAAGGGTAAGATCCTTTTTTTAAACATAAACACATCTGCGTAATTGCGATCGCTAAAGCTACCAGACTCCATGTAAATAAACAGTAATTTTAGCATCGTAAAATACACTTCATTCAAAGTCGACAGAAACTAAATAAAACTATAAAAAGCCATTTTGGGTCGTCTTTCCACTTTTCCAACAATCACAACTCTAGTTTTGGTTGAAATAAACACATAGTTTACCGATTTACATGTGAAAATATGTTGGCTCTATTCAGGCTAAAAGTATTGCTTTTTTTAATGGAGTCTGGTGGGTTTAGCGCTAGCAACCTCAGAGCTGTTTCTGATTTAACAGAAAGGTCTTAAAGAGGTTTGAAAAGGCCTATCTTTGTAGGGATCCTTTCCATAAGGTTGTCAGACACTAATCTGAGCCTGTCTTTGGACCAATTCCAAAGATTGTTGTTCCCATCAGTCACACACACAAAAACATATGGAAATAGGGTCCAGGTTGAAAAAAACCCCAGAAATGACCCTTTAAAACCAATCCAAACACGTGTTTGATGTCCTGACATCCCTTTACACCTGACAGATGATTGACAGATGGGTCGGTGTAGGTTGACGCCATGACAACCTATAGTTTCAAAATGATACTGCAGACATAGCAATGAGCACAATTATGGTCTCCATATGTGCTGTAATTATTATGTAATTACAGCACATGGATAACTTGCTTCATGCTGTGGTTTGATCTTTTCTCACTGTCCACAAAAAAAAGAAAAAGTGAAACTTTTGTCCGTGCCGGAAGTTACGACTTTGTGATCGACTTAACCAGGAGTTCACTCAGCTAACAAACCTGACTGTGCTCCCTGAAGCCAACTCTCCGAGACAACCGTGAAGAGAGCATTACACATCACTTCCCATCTCTCCCAAAATGCTCCGACGCATACACGCAAACTGAACTTATAAGCTCCGGTCCGTTTACCTTGAAAATCAATCTCTCAAAGCTTTTCGAGAGAGTTTATGTGCCGTGAGCCTTCCCCGTCTCATTTATTTCCCACTCACGTAGCCTTTAAATGTCAACGCATGTGAGCTGCAGCTACTAAAAGGAACGCACGAGGCTCTGTTAACCATAGGAGTCCGCACACCAAGTCTGAGTTCTTTGGGCACTTTTGTTTGAACCCATTGTCCCAAAATCGGAGACACACTGAGTGAAAAGCAAGCCTCAAAAACACAGTGATCAATTTAATACTTGGAACAACGTCCCTTTAAAGTCTTACCTGCACTTTGGTTTTGGAATTTGCTATCTATTTTTTAGATAGCTAATTATTTTTAACTTAACTTTCAATTCGTCTCTTTCAGTATTCGCTCTCCTCCCTTGTTTTTTTTCTGTCTCTTACCTTGTTTTAATAATCGTATGCAAATTGTGGAGCATTTTGCATTTAGCGGAGTGTTACCGGTGCCATATACCAGTATATGCGCCTCCATTTATAAGTCCTTTGTCAAATGTGATATAACACAGTAAATTGAGACCATTCGTGACAGACAACAGTGTCACAGTTGGTTGTATTTGGAAGTACAACAACGACTTTGCGCGCAGAGGCTGTGAAAGGGACGCTCCGGGTTGTTTTGTTTTTTTTGGAAGTGGGATTGTATGAGGTTACTTATTGGTGTCTCGAACTAACCATTTAAAACGCCAAAGTCACGCAATAACACAAACAAACCAACCGATGGAGGCAGGCAATAGACCAGCCCCTCCCGCGTTCATCAAGGTAAAATCACTATTTTAGTCAAAGGAGTCTGGTGGCTTTGAAGAGAGCAGAGATGGCTATAACAGCTTCAGTTCCCTGTTGGAAAGGGCTGTCTGACAGCAAGGTGATGCAGTGAAAATATTCAGATTTTTTTTTTAAGCGTCTAAAATACGTTTAGCTGCTGCTCCGTCCGCAGCAGTACGTACATTGCTATTCCTTTAAGTGAGGCTGACGCAGAGTCCTTCGGTTTAAAAATCACATGGGATCATTAGAGCTTTATGGTGTCTTGTACAACATCGGCTTTGATTAATGTAATCTAATATTTTCTTTCCACTGTGGGTCTCCTCTCTTCACTACAGCTGACAGATGTGTTTGTTCTCTATTTAAACAGACACTGCTCTGTTGTCTCTCATGCTCTACTTAAGCTCTCGTCTACATGCGCTTGAACGCTTGTGCATTGACGGTGGGGTGTGTGTGTGTGTGTGTGTGTATGCGAGCGGGCCTCTAGTGTCATGTGGGGAAAAAGGAAAGGCGGAAACAGAAACCAGCGTCGGTGGAACGCTGCACAGGGGGAGCCGTGTGCTAAATGAGTATTTATAAAGGGAGCGAATAATGTAAAACACAAATGCAGCATAAATACAACACAATGGAGCCAACCCACCTCTCTCCTCGTGTGTCTTTAGGGGCGAATTACCTGTCTCGCTCATATCCACTTTCATTACGGCCTGACATTCGGCGAGCGCGCGCGTTCGCATGGGATGTGTGGGTGCGCGCGCGCGCGCGAGCTTGCCAGCGTGTACCTGAATGTCACGCCATAATGAGAATGGATATGACAGTGACAGGGCCATCAACGAATGGAGAGCCCGGGCCGCCTCCCTTCCCTCCCCCCCCCGCCCCCCACACACACACAACCTTGCTCTATCTAAGACAGTGGGGTGCAATAGAGCCAAGACAATAACCAAACTCTATTTGCCAGACCTCATTCCCTCATACGGACCCAGAGTAATTACCTTTAAATTGCAAAACTGAGGAACATTAACAAACGGTTGCGGCAATTTAGGTTCGCCTGGGGCTAGACAGCTTGTTTTCAAATGGAAATCAAGGTATTTTGCCATTGTCCAGTGCAATATGGTTGTGTTATGGTTTAAGGCTTATTTTTCCTGTGTGCCTGATAAAAGGGGGGGGGCAGCGGGGGACCCGGCAGTATTTACCAGGCCCATTGTGGCGGACGACTGCGAATAGTGAGGATAATTCTAGCTTAATACTAACGCTGTTGAAGGAGAGTGTCACTCCTACTCAGAAAGACACGCTGCTGCTGCTCGGCCACATAAATCAACACAGACACTTCACTGATACTCGCAGTGTGACAACATGAACAGAAAATCCCCACTTTCAACACACACACACATACACACACTGTACACGGACAGATGGAGGGAGGAGCATGCGTTTTCCCCATGTCAGGGTCACAGCACATCAATGGCAGCCATGATTATCATGATCAGCTCTAATGAGAGGGCTACGGGGGTGAACGCCACTCGTCTCTTTTCTTTAACACAGCCTGCGATTACCACTGTTTTTCCCGCACACGCACTCGTGCTCGTCTTACACCATGTAATTCTCTCCCAATCACAGCCCCTGTCACCCTGCCCTGTCGCCGGCCTGACAATGTTGACAAAGGCGCCCCCACCAAAACCCAGGGGGAGACACAAAGGAGCCGCGGCTGGTTCCCCATTACGGTGCCGCCGGGGGTTGCTCGGCAGCTGATGAGGTCTGTAACACCACCTGCCCACTGTGGCTGTTGGGTCAGAGGTGCAGCTTTTCTTTTTGGTCACCGATCTGAGCCTTCGCCAAAAGTTTGTTCTAGTTGGAAAATCTGTGACCAAAAGCGTAACTGATTTCATCACGAGTTAGCAGAGGGGAAGAAGCAGAGTCTGTATCATTGCTGGCTTCTTTTTTAATTCATGAGACGATGAACCCTTCCTGTATGGCATTTTTAAAGAAATTAAGAGAAAAGACCTGACCTGATATTTTGGTTTTGTGTTGCATTACTGAGCTTGTCACACTGATGCAATGCATCGGCTACACTTTGCTACTTGCGACACATGACACGCAGGGATACAGATGTTTGGCAACAGTCTTTAGCCATTTTGTAGATACTTTGAATTCAATGTGTTCTTATGGGAAGGTGTATGAAAGGCACGCTACTTTTAAAGACATTTCGGGTGTCATTTAACGCCTCGTTCTCGTTCCCAACTGTGAACCACAAAAATTTGGTTAACGCAGTGAACTGAAACAAAATCATCATCAAATCATGGTTTGCGTTAAAATAAGTATAAGCAAATAACAAGTATGTTTCTTACGTACGTGAGTTAACGTGGACTTTCGCGCACCTTAATACAACGTCATAATATAAGCCAGTAGAGACTAAATACCGTAAAATAAGACGTGCAATGCAAAGAATGGGTTGCGATAACACGCAAAATTAGCACAAAAAAAAAGGAGACCAGACTGAATCATATGTAATGCATGTTATTTACTAAATATTGTAATTCTACTACTGCTACTTCTGTCTACGTCTTGGGTTAGTCCTTCGTGAAAGAGAATGCTTTCTCTAATTTCTGTCTGTGTGCATTTGTTTCTCCTTATCTGAATCAAGGGCATAAGACGGGGAATGTTGTTTGTTGTTGACATTTTAAACCTCTTTGAGACAAATTTGTGACTTTCGGGCTGTTTGAACAAAAGCGGACTTGAATCATCAACCAATAAACGTTCCCATCAATTTCATCATTATTTCAACATATTACAGGACTGCTGCCTATTGTAAACAGTTGAAGAACCGGCCGAGCACGGTTAAGTTGTTAATATAGTGTTCAATTCCTACTTGATGATATGCTGGAGGAAAAGCGTGTTATCTTGATATCCATGTTGTTCAGCATGTTGGCTTGAATGAGAGGGCGACCGAAGGGCTGACAGTCATTGTTATTGTGATTATTATGGTTCTGGGAGTTCGTTTTTTGCTCTTTTCCGCATTTATGTAGAGACTAATCTGACGTGAGTCTCCCTAAACAACTTGAAATTGGCTACTTACAGTATTTTGTGAGTATTTGATTGTATTATCTTTGCGTATAAAATAAGCAGTTGAAACTGCTCTTAAAGCGTAACTCTCGCCAAAATGCAACCTAGGGTCTTTTTGTGAATGTACCAGAGTCAAACTTTCGTTTAAAAGCATAATTAGAACGGAAGCCCCGCTTTTAAGATTGACCGTATTTTCGGTCAAATGGCCTTTTGAATGGGAGAGCTAGGGGCACTTTTACGATCGCATCAAAAATCACTATTTTTAAAACGCTAAGAAGGCTCGACACAACGTGAGACTTTGCTCTAAGTATGACCAGGGGCTATACACATGGACTCCAGCATTGAGAACATTGGCTGTGTACCCAGAGTTTACTAAAAAAGGTTTTGAACGACTCACTTTAGCAGTTGGTTTTTCCGCTCGCCGCCATCTTGCCAGCCAAAAAGAGTCGATCTCCGAATGCGAATGAACGGACTCCATAGGAGGAAATGTCATTCTTATATGAGGCTCCTTTTTTCAACTACAAGGTCAATATTGTTCTTCACCAACGACAAAACAACAACTTATCCGTGCATTTATATGGAACTAAGCTTTAGGAGCTTTCCATCTTTACTCTCCTCCCTGTTCCGCTGCATTCGGAGATCGACTCTTTAACAACGAAAGGCAAGACACTCATTTAATCTATCTCAAGCCTCAAGCCTGTTACATTAATATATGTGACAGCATTCAGACTCGAGCCATGCTTGAAGTGGGACAAAAAAATGTTACGAGGCCCAAACCTGGAGAGAGGCGTGACTTTTACAGGGAGGTGACACAGAAGAGATCAAACATGAGACCCCGGCAGAATAAATTGCCAGCACATTAACAGAGTGAAGTGCATGTCGGAAAAAGGAGTTAAAGAGACAGAGAAGAGACAAGAAAATAGAGAGAGTTGAAGGAAAAGGGCAAGAGTACAGTACCTCCATAGTCTGAGACTGGTGCATGGCTTTGATTGCATTCTGTGCCATAGCTCTGGTGGAAAACGTGACAAACGCACATCCTGTAGGGGAGGGGAGGAGAGGGAGGAGGGATGGAGGGACAGTGGAAGGGTGGGAGGAGGGGGGCAGAAGGGCAGGAGGAGGAGGAGGAGGAGGAGGGGGGGAAGACAAGAAAGAACAAAAACAAGACAAAAGGGTTGGACACGTCGTTGTTATAAAAACAAAAACAAAAAAAAAACAGAGATTGATACAGAGAACAGCTCACGGGCCGACAACAGGGTTGTCAGTCGCCGTGGAAACAACAGCCGAAAAACAAGCACAGTGTAATGACAATCACCCCTCCACCCCCACCCGACCCCGTCCCACCACCTCGCCCCATCCACAGCCACCACAGGACATCTGAGACAACCACAATCAGCGTCGGGAGGGGTTTGGACTGGCTGTTTCCCCGCCTTTCTCTTCCTCCTCCTCCTCCTCCTCCTCCTCCTCCTCCCTCGTCTCTTTCTGTCACTGTCTCTTATTCTCTCCTCTCGCTCCTACACACTGACCAAATTAGTCATACCTGAATTCAACCGCTCTCTTCTCCCAACAATTCGGCAATGTAAATCAGTCCAAATTTGCATTGGGAGCGATTTGAATTAATCTCGGGCCTGTATTGTGCGTCTGATTGGGTGTCCTCTTTCTCCTTTTTGTCAAACGGAAAAGAGATGTGGCGGCGGCGGGGCGGGGCGAGCCGAGACAAAATATCTGCAGGGGGCTCGAGAAAGACGGGAATCAGATAGAAAATCCTATCAATTCAATCCACAGAGAGACGAGGAGATGGAGAGGAGGTGTGGTCGACCTCCTCCTTGACTGACACTGATTTTAGCCAATCAAGATCGGACGCAGCCAGAAGGGGTTTTGGGGGAGTTTGTTATTGGTTGTTGATGTAGGGTAGGGGAGGGAGAAGTGCTTCAACAACTCCCCGGACTAATAATATGCTAACAAACTCACCAAGCCATGTTAGCGCAGCCAGGCAACTGATAACACGCGCACGCTCACACATACATACACACACACACACACACACACACACACACACACACACACACACACACACACACACACACACACACACACACACACACACACACGGCGCGCGCCTCCAAGTTCAGCTGGCTGACTCATGGTTTGGCAATAGAGGAAAAAACTAATAGCCTGGGTCATCAGATAGACTCTCCCTGGCCGTGTGGATGGGATGAAAGGGCAGAGAGAGAAAAGAGAGGAGAGGACGGATAATGCAACAGAGAGAGAGAGAGAGAAGACATATGTGCGGAGGAAATAGATGCGATTATTGTTCTCTTCCACCTCTATCAAAATCCGGCTGTTGCTGTGATAGAACGAGGCAGAGAGAGTGAAGGATGGCCAGTTTTTCTCCTTCTTACATTCGCCACACAGATTTCATTCTGAGGCTTTTCCCTGAGAACAGAGAGGCATGTCCTTGTAGAGGCCATGCATCGCTACAATAATAATAATAATAATAATAATAATAATAATAATAATCATGTCTTTTGATCGCTTTTGTTGCAAGTCTTTCTGATAACCTCACTGTGTACATCAAACTAGGTTTAATGTGCCAGACGCAAGACAGGTGTCACACCTGTTTTAGCCTCTTTATATCGGCTGCCTGTTGATTGATTTTAAGACAATGTTGATTACTTTTAAGGCTCTTCATGACCTGGCTCCAGATTATATTTAAAACCTTTTAATCCCTTTGCGCACTCTGAGATCCTTGGGCAGTGATCTTCAGTCTTTTCCAGTGTCCAGACTGGAAACTAAGGGGGACAGAGCTTTTGCAAAGAGGGTCAAGAGGCTCTGGAATGTCTTGCCCGAGGAAAAAAGGCTGTCTGAGTCAGGGTTGTTTAAAGGGATACTTTGCAGATTCTGACCCAGTTCTGTGTCAACTTCGTGTGGGCACTGTGTTTAGATGAAGAGTGTTTGGCTTCCCTCTGTGGCGTCAGGGCACAGAGGAGCGGAGGTCTGTCGAGATTCGCCGAACGTCGCAGACCTCTGTGACACATTTTGCGCCGTCCGGTGGATCCCAGCAGACCTCCAGCTGCCCTGCTCCGCGGGGAGATCCTTGCACTGGCGCATCGGAGGGAAGCCAAACACCGTTCATATCAACACACTGCCCACACTGCCATGACACAGAGCTGGATTTAAATCAGCAAAATATCTCTTGAAGTTATGTATGTAACGTAAGTTAAGTACGTTACCTATGTTTCCCATTGACGTCCCCTTTCAGACCCGGAGGTTGCCGATTGGATGTAACCAAACCAAAGCGTCAGACTTGGAAACCAGACTTCAACACCGGCAACTGTGGCTCCCATAATGTTTAATATGTCATTTAATAATGTTTAGATTCAGTGTTGCAATGTCAATGTTTCATTTAACCATGAACACTTCCCTAACTTTAATTAAGTAGTTTTAGTTGCCTACTAACTCGTCTAGCCCTTAAAAAAAGGTGTCAAGCCAGAAAAGCCCCCTTTTGTAACAGTTATTTGTAATAGTTTTGGAAATCTCAAATAATATTGTCCAGCTGATAGAGGCACCAGATCAGAAAATTCTCATATGGTTGATTTTGAATGCATTTTTGGTGATGTATACTTAATGTAGAGATAAGGTGTGTTTGCTTAAAAGGAAACTCCCCAGAAGTGGCTCAGTTAAACATCAACTTAAACTAAAGAGGCAACCTGACATCCACAGTATTCAACCGTAGAATTATTTTTCCTCTCAGCAGCATGGACCTGCTTTTGATCACACATTTGTCCTTTTTCCAATGTTTTATGCCCTTGCTCACTGGAAAATATAGTTTATACACCTTTCATATGAAAGTGCCTTGCTGACTTAACATTAGAGAGAAGTACGAAAGTAATAAAAAGAGACTGAAGGTTATCAGATTCTGCAGGACTGACCTAGTAAACGTTGGGATGTGTCCTTTACAGTGCCACTGCAGTGCTAGCTGGTGTTAGATAGGACATACAAAAGGGGGTCATTTCTTCAACTGATTCAGGGGACTGCCTATTTTAGACGGGCCACAATCTGTCATTTTACTGCTTAGTTTCAAGCAGGTTGCCCCATCTTCTGCAGAGAAACGCTGCCCCAGAACTGGATCAGTAATGGAGGGGGCTTCCATTTGGGTTAGCCCTCAAGACTGGCCCTGATAAGTCCTGACTCTATTTATAAAACTGGTCAGCAACAACGTCACTGGTTGTCATCTAATGGAACTCCACTTGCATTGGCAGACAGAATACTTTTTCTCACAAATAAACATTTATATATTCAGCGCTGCCGTTTCTGCAGCTCGATCCTGTCGAAGCTTCTAAATAAAGAATTCCTGAGCGCCTGATTCATTTATGTCAAAGCTGTTAATGAAAAAAAGCAAACCTTTAAAAGACATGCTTGCTGGCTGGCTGGTTGGTGCGTGTCTTATTTTTCACGGCAGAGAGATGGGACGTGGGTTGAGCACTAAAAATACCTCACGGGCCGCATTCTGTCGTCAGCGGAGAACCAAGCAGTCCTTTAATGAAAGTAGGGTAACTCCCAAGGCCCAGCCATCCACTGGTGGTGTGATCCATATTTTATTAATAGTGGGATGGTGGAGCTCTTTTCTGACTGATACAGCGCTTCAACAGCTCAGCGCAACTAGGTGGGACTGAGGGCCTCTGGGACTTGCAGAGACGTAGAAATCCTTAAAGACATATTTATTTCCCAAACACGGTTAGGGTAGTCTATTTACTAGCCAGACCCAAGTTGGACTACCAGTATTTCCTCTTTGACTCGCGTCAGCCGGTAAGTGGTTTATATGAGTTCTACAGAAACAAGGATTTGGCCATCGCATCTGAAATATTCATGAGGACAAAAGAGAGGAGCTGAAAAGGGATGGAAGAGGAAAACGGGTAAAGGAAAGGAAGGAGGCCAATGTGGGATGTCTGGGGAAAAAAAGAGGACAAATTGATGCAAGAGAGGATTCTAGGACAGCGAGGGTGAATAGTTAGAGACGGGGAGGGTGGGGGGTGGGGGGGGTCGCTGTTTCTAAGACGCAAAGGAACATGGGAGTTTGAGTAGTTTAGTTTGAGGCAGAGACAGGTTCTACATAGAGACAACCTTGAGGAGAAATAGAGAGAAGACACATTGAGAAAACAAAGTCAACGATAAAACATCCGTAACGTCCGACAACCACAGAAAAAAAAAAATATATATACGTGACCGACAGATCCACATGGAACCTTCGTGACGATGACAGTGACAGCTGGTGTGACAGGAGGAGGAGGAATAGGAGGTCAGAGAGTTTTTAAAAGCCCCTCCATCTCCTCAGCACATAGAAACCACAAAAGGGGAGAGGGGAGGGGGAGGAAAGGAGCATTGGGAATCAAGTAAAAAATGAGGGGTTGGTGGGGCAGAATGGTTGATGATGGAAGGGGTCCCTGTGCTACTACGAGAGCTATGTATAGAGGTACAATAGCTGAGATTGGATTGATAGATGAGACAGCCGGTGTGCAGTTGGAAGCACTTGTGAGATCTGGTCATATGTCGACCTTATGATCCACTGAAAAGGGGGGCCATTTTTAGAGTGGTTATTTTAAACCCCGTACCCTAGTTTGTTGGAGAACTCAGAAGTCAACGAATCTGATTGGTTTGACGTCTTGTTAACAGGCCCGCGTCTGGTTTTTGCACCAGGCCTGGGGCACTTTGTTTAGGGTACATTATGTCGCCTCAACGTGCGCCCAATTAGATGAAGCAAACAGTGCATAAATTCAACAGGTAGACTCACACTCTTCTCCAAATCAAGTGAAGCAATTTGAAATTATTTTCCACATTTGGAGTCATCAAATTTACTCATGTTGGGAGAGGTTGTTCCCCCAAAGTCTCAGAGTGCTTACTTCTTTAGCAGTTGAGAAAAGGAAAGAGTTACTATTACATGGATTTCCTGTTTTTTTGTTGTTGTTGTTGTAATCCTCATCCTTTGCTTAAAATTCAGCTTTTTTATGGCTGGAATTCAAACCACCAAACTATTTGAGTATCGATTGATTTGTATTTGTACCGGCATTGTCTGGTCAGATTCATATTCTTCTTTATTCATTCTTTGATCAGACACTTTCTTATTCAAATGAAAATGTTGCCAATTTTAGACTTTATTTAAGCTATGTTCTTGTATGGCTCCATTCAACACTTGAGACTTTGGCGTATTTTGTTCATTTAAAAAATAAAAAAGGGTTCCTCAAAGTAAGGAATAAAAAAAGTATTGTTTGGTAACCGTACCAAAACCCAGGTATTGTATTGGCTCCAGTATAGAAGACTTTCAAATCACCTGCAGCCCTAGTGCTTTCTTTGATGTAATAACTCTATATTTTGTGATTTGTGCATCCATGTTTTTCACAGACTCCTTTGTCTTTTCTTTCCAACCTTTTCTTTGAGTATGTTTACTTGCTTACTTTACTGACTTTGTATATGACCTGAAGAATGACAGGAAAAACACTGATCGAACAATGAATCCTTCATCTTTGTTTAACCGACCACTTAAGGAAAGGAAAGGAAAATGACTGGTATAACTGGGCTTTGAAATTGAAATTCAGCAATGTTAAATATAACCAACCCAAAGCATACTGTAAATGCAACGAGCTGCAACATGTCTCCTAATTTGGACTGTCGGTGGTAGTGTCAAAAAGCTCAGGACTGGCTTACGGTGAGGCTAAACTGGAACGGCGGGGAAGGTGAAGGATATGAATGGGGGTTAGGAGGTCGGAGGAGGGGGTGAGGTGATCTGGGGTTGAAGCTGAGAGAGCAAGAGGGGGAGGAAAAACAGAGACAGAGAGAGAGAGAGAGAGAGAGAGAGAGAGAGAGAGAGAGAGAGAGAGAGACAAATATATAGAGCAAAAAAAGGAGAAGCATGTATTTACAGTGGCCACAACAGCCTCAGGATGTCGCTGCGGTTCATTTTTGTTTTCTTCCTAACGTGACTCTCTCAAAACCTTAAAGGAAATCTGGAACATTTTCTAAGAAGCAGCCGGTTGAAAACAGGATCTGCTACGATGAATTTAATAGATACACAGTGAAATTTAAAAGCTACATTTCACTATCCGGGTCAACACGGGACTTCTGACTCACTGAGGAAACATGCCAACCTTAATATGTGATGCAGCACAAGGATATTTGGTTGGTTAAGTTCGTACATAACTCTTCAGATTTTGGTCCTGGCACGCTACAGGTAACTAGTCCACAAAGCATTCCGGGATGGGAGGAAAAACTTGCTCTGGGTTATTGGCATTTCTTTAAACCAATCACAATTGTCTTGGGCGGCACTAAGTGCCAGACAGAGCCACAGCGCGGCTGAAAAAATAGCCTTGGGAAGGAACTTGTTTTGGTGGAACATGTGTACGTTCAAAAGTTGTTTTAGTCGTGCGACAGAAAACTCAATTTGGACAGATAGTCTAGCTAGCTGTCTGGATTTACCCTGCAGAGATCTGAGGAGCAGCTAACCATAGTCCTCACAAATCCACCGGAGTTTAAAATTACAACACAAAGAAAGTGTAAGGTAACGGACATCCGCCCGAAAAGAGCGTCATCCGGCGGAATTTTCGGCGGCACCGGAACTATCTCCGAAGTGGAAGGTCGTCAATTCATACTTTGCAATGACGTCATTACCATGGATACCTGGCGGGCAAGAAACGCCGATAGAATGGCGCTGAACAGTGGCCAGTCACGGGAATTGCAGCCTTGCAGATTTCCAATACTACAATCAATCAACTATTTAGACCATATGTCACTTGGAACTTGTGATCCATACACAGCACCCGCTGATGTTTTCATTGCTTTGAAGCTGGCAAAGTCTCTACCAGACGTGGAGTTTGGAGATATTTACATCTATCTTATAGAGAATCCGTCATTTTACACCGCACAAAAAATGAAGGCCTACAAAAGTACAGATGGCTATCTTTTTTTCAAGAGTGGATGGGTTAACAACGCTGTCGTATGGGAGGTGAAAAACAGGAATATCTTCATAATCAAAGGAAAGGTGAGTGTTACTAGTTAGTTAGTTAGTTAGTTAGCTAGCTAGCTACCTGCTAACGTTTGCTAATCTGTTCTGTCGTGTGATGAAGTCTACATCTGAATACGTACACCCTGCCTGCCGGCGATTGACAGCTTGATAAGTATTTTTTTTTTTTTAAACCTTCTGCTAACACTAGACTATGTATCATTTAGGGTGACCAGACGTCCCGGTTTGACCAGGACAGTCCCGAGTCCCGACAAAAGCTGTGTCGGGACGCTAAAATATCCCGGTTTACACCAACCACTATGAAATTGTCCCGGTTGTCAGCGATTACATAACCGACGTGGTCTTATTATAGCTCGATCATTAACTAAACCCATGTAGAAAGACTAATAAAGCGTCCAGCGTATGATTTTAACAATGTGTGTGTGTGTGTGTGTGTGTGTGTGTCAGTCAATCGTAGCGGTCTGCGTCTGCATAATCTGTGCCGCCAGCGTTACGATGTATATTTTTCTAAACATTGTTGCAACGCCTCTTATCTGTCTCGTTTTAACCAGTCTTTTGCTGACACCGGTGTTAAATTTCAAAGTAGGCTTTCAGCCAACAAACTGATTCTTGAGCAAATTCACTCAATTCACTCAATTCACCCAACAAATATACGTTATAGAATGATGTTCTTGGCCGCCAGCCAGTAGTTGTGACGTCACGTGCAAAGTATGAATATAGACTAGGTGGGTAGTGATGACGAAGGGGGGGGAGAAGTGTTCATGTTGCGAATTGTATATTTTGTATGCTGTTAAAAAAATATGTCCTAGGTTTTTCGATACATAAATGCTAAAAATAATTAGCCCTTTTATTATCAGTGTATGCATGTAAAAGCCATTGGTTCATAAACCCCACTTGGACCAGCCAACTCTTGCCACTGGGTGATTTGGTAAAGACTTCCTGCAGGACTTTGAGCTTTTGAGTCACATCACAAGTCAACACAATGAACAGCGACATCTGTTAGAGGCCGTTCTGGTAATAATATTCACATGAGGAGCATTACGTGTGGATGGAAGTGAGTCGGAGCGACACACACCTCTGCTCAGTCCGTCGGGCCCCCTGAGGATCCGGCACTCCTCGATCTGGCCAAACGCAGAGAACATGACCCGGATGTCGTTCTCGTTGCACTTCTTCGACACCATGCCGATGAACAACTTCCTGTCTTCCACCGCTGCAGAGCCAAAAAAGAAGAAGAAAGGGAAGAGAAACAGTGTGAATGGATGGGGCGGACTTCACACACAGCTTTAATACACAGAGCTGTTGCTGTATATTCTATTTAACCCTTGTGTTGTCTTCCTGTTGACCATGCAACGTTTTGTTTTTCTGGGTCAAAATTAAAAATAAATTTATATAAAAAATAAATAAAAATAAAACACCCAAATTCAATGAAATTAGTGAACTGATCATTTATTTTACTTGTGAAGAGCGTTGTATGGAAACATCCATGTTATTTTTTTAGAAAATTTGTTTGAAAGAAACCCAAAATTTCTGATATAGAAACTTTTTGAAAATGGGTCAAATTTGACCAGAGGACAACATGAGGGTTAAGTATGTAGTATTTCTTTGGTGAAACCTTTTCTTTGAATTGTGCAAAAGTTAACTTATTTATTTTCTAAACGAATGGTTGGACATGTGGAAATTTACTTATTTACTTAAGTACATGTAAAATTAGTAAAAGTAAAAAGTAAAAGTAAAAAGTAGCTCAGTTAAAATGTACTCTTAGGTTTAGGAAAAGCTCATGGTTTGGGTTAAAATGAGTGTGTTTGTTTCTTAACTTAAAGGGATACTTTGCTGATTTTAAACCAGCTCTGTGTCATCTTTGTGTGGGCACTGTGTTTAGATGTCACAGCGCATTTTGCGTCATCAGGCGGAACTTTAAAGTTACTTAGTTACTTTTTAACAGCGGGGGGAGATACTTTCTTGTATTTAAACTTATTTAACGACTTATTTATAGTTATTATATTCTTTTGAGAGTTGATAAGGGCACAAAGCCTCTGAGAGAGACTTTGCTGAAGTAACGGCGCAAAAAACATCAGAGAGCTTTTTTATTTTTTTTATTTTTTTACTCAGTAACGGATGTTATTTAAAATGTAGTAAAGTACAATACTTCAAACAAAACATACCTGAGTAACTACTTTAAAAAGTAAAAGTTCAGAACAAATTGAAAAAAAAACCCATTATAAAGAAGTCATAAACGTTTATGACATAACGCTTCTTTTAGTAAGTGTCATTCGGTTTTGTCATGACAAGTTAGGGTTAGGGTTAGAGTAAGGGTTAGGGTTAGAGTTCATGTGTCATGACAGTGTCATGTCACTCTTATGTAGATACCTTCAAGTAAAGTGTTAACCAATCTTTTTGTCTAACTCTCAGCAAGAAAGACAATACAGGCTTTTTCCTTAAAGGTCCCATGGCATGAAAATTTCACTTTATGAGTTTTTTTTAACATTAATATGCGTTTCCACAGCCTGGCTATGGTCCCCCAGTGGCTAGAAATGGCGATAGGTGTAAACCGAGCCCTGGGTATCCTGCTCTGCCTTTGAGAAAATGAAAGCTCAGATGGGCCGATCTGGAATCTTCTCCTTATGAGGTCATAAGGAGCAAGGTTACCTCCCCTTTCTCTGCTTTGCCCGCCCAGAGAATTTGGTCCACCCATGAGAGAGAGACATCATGGCATTCAAACGAGCAAAGTGGCAGCTGGTCAAGGCTACACCTAGGGCTGCAGCTATCGATTATTTTAGTAATCGAATATTCTACAGATTATTCCATCGATTAATCGGATAAGAAATACTTAGTAAGAAATACTTAGTAAACAGCAATAGTAAATATTTATTATTGCTGTTTACTAAAAAAAAGGAAACCTGTAGCTTGTATATATACAAAAGCCTATTCCAAGCATTGCCAAATTAACATTACACAATAGTACATTTTGGTGGCCCAAATGTTAATATTTTTCACCCAATTCCCTTGCTCCTCTGGCTCTTTGCACTGGATATGCAAAAGAGCTTTTCACTGACCAGAGGGTTTACAGCAGGGCTACTCAACTACACTGTTCTGGGGGACACATTTTCAGAAGGCTAATACACAGTGAGGAGCATAGATATATCTATGGTGAGGAGAAAGAATAAAGAATGCATGATGACGTCATTCACGTGCATATTAAGTAGCCATGCTGGGGGGAGGAGCCGGTTTGTCTCCGGCAGCAGCTACATTTCCAAAGATTAGAAACAAACTAATAAAAAGTTACACTACAAACCGACAGCTTTCGTTTTAGCTTGGTAAAACATCGCTATTAGCACAGTAGCATGTTGTAGGCTAGTTGTGTAAACAGCGTGGAGGACGAGAGCAGCAGACGTTAGCTACCTTGTGTCGGGTTGGCTCCGTGGAATGGAGGAGTACACTGGAGGTTTGTTACAGAGGTGACGTAGCAGCATGTTTGCAGCTTAAAATGATCCCAAACTTTCTGTCGTTTTCTCTAGCCTGTCTCTCCCTTTTAGACCCTCGCTATTTTCGTCTTCCTTCATTTGTAATATGGGCCGTCAGTCGTGTGTCCGCAGAAGCGCAAACCTCTTGTGCGCTAGTAATTATCCTCCGTGCGGAAACACAGTGAGCCGTACAACCTTAATTACATTGATTTAACGAAGCTTAGAGGCAAAGAATTTTGCTTCGAGGATTTTTTGTAATCGAATTATTCGAGTTATTCGAAGAATCGTTGCAGCCCTACTTCAGATACAGTATTAGTGGACCACTAAGGTCTATATAAAAGAGACTTCAGATACAGTATTAGGGGACCACTAAGGTCTATATAAAAGAGACTTCAGATACAGTATTAGGGGACCACTAAGGTCTATATAAAAGAGACTTCAGATACAGTATTAGGGGACCACTAAGGCCTATATAAAAGCATCCAAAGAGCACCATGTCATGGGACCTTTAAATTCCTTTAACTGTTTTTGTGTGTTGTGCGGAGGAACCAGATGACAAACTTCTCATTGCATTGAAATGCACTTGTTTCTTAAACATATACCATAACGATAAGAGTATAAACTGAAAGATAGAGAAGGAAAAAGAAAGCCTGGTAAGAACAAAGAGAAAGAAAAAGATAAGTTTAAACGGGAGAAAAAGGAAGAAAAAAAAGACAGAAAAAGATGAAAACAAAAAAAACCTCCAGAAATGTGAAAAATGGAATGAGACAGAACAAAACACCAATCAAAAGGAAACAGTCAGAGAAAGAGAGGAATAAAGGAGAAAAAAAAGACAGTGGGAGGGAGAACAAGACAGACAGACAGAGAGTTCATGTATTTCATCATGCCATCTGCGAGGCTCTGATCAATGTCTCATTATCACTTCAACACCGACCGCTTGCTGAGGCTCTCCAGCTTGTTCTCTCTCACCCTCTTCCTCCCTCCGCCTATCCTCCCCCTCTTCCTCCCCCCCCTCCCTCTACCCTCCCTCATGGGGGCCTCCTGTCTTCCTCCTTCGCTGACACAATCCCTCCTTCCCCCGGTGCAATCTCGAGGAATGTGAGCCGACTGCAGGTAACGGTGAGAAACTTGTGCCTTAGTGTATGTGAGCGAGGTTAAGTGTGAATTAGGCTGAGAGCGAAATCCTCATCGCTCGCCGAAACAATATGTGTGTGTGTGTGTGTGTGTGTGTGCGCGCATTTGTGTGTCTGTGTGTGTGTGTGTATGTGCGTGTGTGCGTCTGTGTGTGTGAGTGTTTACGTGTTCCCACCACATTCAATGTAATGCTAATCCAATTCATTTTTAATGAGGAAACTGTCAGCTCTTACCGCGAGGCGAAAGAGATAAGCGGTCTGTTGCACTCTGGGAAATCAATAGTTCACTTGTTTATTTTGCTGTTTGAATTGTTTGTGTGTTTAAAAAACAAACCGTCGGGATACGCTGCCAAGATAAGTGATGTTTCGAAAAGCTTTAACTCCTTTGTACACAGTGTGTGTGTGTGTGTGTGTGTGTGTGCGCATCACTCCAGAGGAAGATTACCACAAGTCTAACAGCAATGTAATTAATTTACTCGGTGTCGATAGGAAAAGAAAGAGAGGAGATATCGTTACAATTGAATGTTTCTGTTTCTCGGACGCGGCGCACAGGCAGGCAGGCGGGTGATAAGACTCTTAAAGCCGGCTCGGGGAGGATCTGGAGTCAGCTTTTGCGTTCCGGGATAAATTGGGAGCGGAATTGGCTTCATGCTGACTTTCAACACATTAGGAGACGTCAAAAAAAAAAAAAAAAAGAATCCCAAAAGTTTAGTGAAAAGAAAAGAAAAAAACACTGCACAGGATTAAGCAATAATATTATCTCTGTCTCATAATGAACATCTCTTCTTCCATCTCCTCCACTGACTAAACTAATAAAACCTCTGAGCAGCCATTCACCACAGAGTGCATTTACATTCACACCAATATTCCACTATTATTCCAAATATGACAATATTCCGAATTTGATACAGGTCATGTAAACAGCATATACCGGTTGGATATTGCGAATAAGGCCCTTTTCCGAATATAGCATTTTCCGATTAAGACATCTGGGATATTCCGGTATTATTTGGGTTTTAGGAGCATTCTTTGGACATGTATACAGCGCATTCTGAGTTTTTACTGCAGTTTACAGCCTCTTTCCTGTTTACGGCTTATGGTCAGCTCTGTGCGATGCTATGGTTGTTGTACACAAACCAACCAGGGAACATATGCGCACAAATCGCTACACCGATCTTTTTAAGAAGCTGGTTGAAGGAATGACAGAGGGACGCTGTGTTTATTATTATATTAGTGGAATATTCACTTTCATTAGACAATGAACAATGGCTGTAACCCTATTACTTCAAACCTCTAATATTGACTGTTGATTTGTGTCTATCCTACTGTCCCTTATAATGCCCATATTTCATGCTGTCTTTTTTTTAACTATATCCTTGCACTGCTATAGTTTTGCTATTACTATGTCTACATTATTCTCTTATATTGTCCATATTTAATGCTGGTCTCTAGACTTTATCCTCGCACTATTGGACTTATTTGCACTACCACCATGACACACACACTCTCATAGAGCACCTTACCATGCTTATACATCCCTTAGTACATTCATGTGGATTTTTTATTTAGTATCGCTTCTTTTATTGTCCATATCATTGATGTGGATTTGTTATTTTATCATCCTGTTTATGATGTATGTGTATGTTGTGTGTGATATCTTTAAGCTACTGGGACCTTGAATTTCCCCTTGGGGATCAATAAAGTATCTATCTATCTATCTAGACATGTAAACAGCTTAGTTGGAATATCATCTTTTTCGGAATAAGGGCAAAAAACTGAATATTGTGTGCACGTAAACGTAGTCACTATTACAGCGACTCTAACACTGGTTTTATTAAAGGTCATTACCATTAGTTGTATGACCTCCTCCATATTTCAACATTTTGGCTGCGATTAACAGCTTCTTTATTATGTTCTGCCATCGTTACCCCGACGGTTCTATCTCATAAAAGTCGCATTTCGCCATATTTCAGCCGAACGGATGATAGCTTTTTATCAGGATTTCTCCCCTGCCTTCTGGTCATTTTACTGTACTCCCCCGCAGTGGACAGTGATATAGCAGGTGGCTTATGACGCTACTCCATCGTCTGTGTGTCAGCCGGAAGGGCTCCTCTGTGATGTAAAGTTATGGCAAAGCCGTTGTCTTTACTATTATTATTACGTACACACACAGGATTCATGTAGATGTCCAAAAAACAACTTTAAAAAAAGAAAATCCTTTTTTTAAAACTACCTGCAACTGGATTTTAAAGGTCACTTCATCCAATCATGGTTTTATCCATTTTCATATTCCGCTCAATTAATTCCACTTTCAGGGTGTCAGGGAACGACCAGGAGACAGACTGGAGTAGTAAAACAGAGCTTTATTTCAATGATCCAAAACTGAGAACAGAGAGAACAGGCAGGAATCCGGCAGCAGAGTAGGTCAGGCTCAGAGCAGCAGGCAGACAACAGGATACGGGACTACAGGTAAGGTACACTTGGATGAAGTAGACATACGTGAGTGGTCAGAGCGTTGTGTAGAAACGAGACTAGACAAAGAGCGTGAGTGTCTGTGCTGCTTAAATAGGGAGTCACTGATTAGCTGCAGGTGGTAAACTGATGATGTGGCTTGATGCAGTGCAGGTGTGTGTAATCAGTAGGAGGAGTGTGCTGGAGAATGAAGGCCCGTTCACATTGTACGCGCAAACGGCAGCGCTGCGCTATGAAACCCATTATTGTCAATGGCTTGCGCGCGCAAGAACTATTCCTGCCGCTGGGGTGCGCAAAGGGCGCGCGAAGCGGTATCTAGGGGTTGGCGGCCGCCTTATGCGGGCCGCGGTCAAAGTTCAACATGGTTCAACTTTGACCGCGGCACGCCGCAAGAGCCGTCGGTAGCGCGTGACGGCATTCAGGTGTCTGAAAAAACAGAAAAAAAGTAAACACCGAATACACGTGGATCCACAAACGGAACATGGACGAGCGATCTCCCAGAGCTGTACACACAGTTCGAGGTCGTACAGAGACCTCGGACGCAAAACTATGCTGTGTTGCATATTTCCACAATAATAGGCATGCCAGATGTGTAGCTTATTGTAGCCTCCTAATTTAAATCATTCAGGTTTGTTTTAGCTATGTGAAATCAACATGGACATGTCTTCACTAAAAACAGTGAGTGCATTTCTTAAAACAATTGGTGTTAACGGCACCGCATAGTGACTGACCTGCAAAAGCGTGTATTTAGATTGAAATCTTTTATGTGTCCAAAGCAAGTATTTATACCCATGACCCAATCAAACTGACAAGTCCTTACGCCATCGTTTATACCAATATAGTGAAACTGCTTTGTGTTGTTGTCCATATTTAACAGTTCACTCTGTAAGAATAGTGTAATGAACAATGCACATGAAAGGGAGCACTATTCCCTATGTGACACATTATTGTCATCTCTGATCTGAGAAATGTGCCAAAGCAACTGAGAAGAAGTGTACTGTTTTGAGCTGCGAAAACCAAATACCAAGTTGATATACAGCTCCAAACAGGTATTTGTAGGATATATTTGTATTTGTATGTTTATATGAAGTAAAATATGTTTGGACTGATTGACACAAGTCATGTTCGTTTTCATTGTAGTTCACATATAGGTATTTAGGTATATGGTCGTTACACAGAATAACTACCCATTTACAAGTGTGTAAGCTCCAGTTTTGGAGGAATTAATTGCACATATGCATTAAACAGTGTTTTCCAGAGTATGAATGAATGATGATGAATGTATGAATTCAGGCTCATGGCTTAGCTTTATTATACCCAACTGCAATAACTGCAGACATCTCGTATGTAAACATGCAATGGCACACAGTGTTGACATGCAACATTTTATTTAGAAATGAAAACCCATTCATAACCCATCCGCGAAATCGTAGGCCCGACTCTCATCAGCAGACTGTCTGCTCCCTGTTGAGCCAAAATGACCCCTGGAACCGGTCACAGCGAAAGCGGAGCTCCTGCAGTCGGAATTCCCCCAAGTGCTCTCTGGACCTGAGGGTCTCGTGCCCCCACACCTTTCTTGCTGCTGCTGCTGCGGGTGTATCCTACATAATGTTGCGTACTGCTCGTCTGATGTAAACACCGGACGCAGACGTGACGTGCATTCAAATATTGGCGCATGTATGACGTAAATTTGCGCTGCGCCCGGCGGCAAGCACAACAAATATATTTGGGAATAGGACAACCTAGCGGCGAGCGCAGTGCATGCCGCGTACAATGTGAACGGGCCTTGAGAGGAGTGAGTGCTGGTGACGGTGAATGGGGAAACAAACAGAAAGTCAATGAACACCAACTAAAAGTCCATGTAAACCTGACAAAGGCCATGATAACCTGACACAGGGTCAGTTTACCCAAATTTCAAAAACACAAATTTTCTGACTTAGCCATGCAAATAGTTTGCCAAAAAATGTCAGATATCTGCTGCAGACATTTCTTGAGCTCCGCCACCCGGGATAATCCACAGACATCACTGACAACAAGAACTATTTTTCCCCCTGAGGTAAAAAAAATTTAAAATAAAAAAAAAAGTCAACTGTGAGGTCTCAGGATTCTAAGCAGGAAGTTGCCTTCGGAGAGACATGTTGTGCTTTTCAAATTTATTTCATTACTGTTTATGTTGGGCATCGCAAACTAAATTCAATCTATCTCAATTACATCTGAGTGGCTGCAGAAAGCTCAGCAGCAAACATCTTCAAATATCTTTCCAATGAATGAATAACCAAGTGGGCCCAAGAGGACAAGGGGACCCTGAACATTTGGTTTGGATTTGGTTCAGTATCGACAGCTTGCAATTTGCTGGAAGACAAAAAAACAAAACACTGCGGTCACCAAAGAATGACCCGGCCCTCAATGTCAAGGGGCCCGTCATTTTATAAACCCACCATGCCTCAATAGCAGATACAACCGAAATTAGGAACATAAACCCTGCCAAGGCAAGAGGAAAATTACATTTTATTTTTTACAATTTGGGTGAATCAACCCTCATAAAATAGATACCAAATCCAATTTGGTATAAACACACCATGTCCACAATGTTTGCTCGCCTCTCTCACTAAACTACAACTTTAATGACATTGTCTTTTAGTTTCCAAATGTACCTCGACTAAATATCACGGAACATAATGGACCTGACAGAGGGTTATTGCTGCGTCAAAATGCAGCCAATTAAAAACCGATTGGAATAATAGAGCAACAACATTCAGACCTTGTTCAAGTGTCTTTAAAGACACAATAAAACACAACTTCCTTCTGTGTCCCTGCATTAACTGCTTTTCTTGGTATATGTTTAGAAGCACTTTCTGGGAATTTATATCAAAGTTGCCCTCCTTTCACTTTAAAACCGTTAAAATATTTCCTCAAGCTGACTCATTCCTGCACTCGAGGGTGGATATGTGAATTATATCCAATCAAATATGAAACCTCCCATCTTATAAAACAACACTTCTTTATCCCGTGGGTCGTAGTACCGTGGGTAGCTGTAGATTCAAGGGTCGAAGGTTTAAAAACCTTGTTTATAGTTCCCGAAGAAGCTTTCGTGATTTAACAATGCAGGGGAGAGAGGTGTGGGTGGATGGGTGGCGTACAGCTTCAGTACCCTGTGGTTCTCCAGAAACTCCGTGATTGAAAGGTCATACCCACTTCGAAGCAATCAGATGAAATCAAAATACCGCCTGAAATTATGCCCTGCTCGCACATTTCGCTTTCCTTTCCAGAGGAGAAAGATGCTTGAGTAACGTTTGCTAAAAGCAAGGAAACAATGAAACTATATTTGTGAGCTGTTTTTGAAGATTTACATCCTCATGGGAATCAATGGGATTGGAGCTAAGAGCCTCAGACAGGGTAGGAAAGTCATAAAGTATTTATAGTATAGTATTATATATATATATATATATATATATATATATATATATATATATATATATCTTTTCATGAGATTTGTTGACAATAAAGACAATTACAGAATAATTGCCTTATTCTTTAGCAACCCTGTCTCCTAAAAATTACGTTCCCATACAACTAATTTGCATTCTCAATTATGTTTTTTGAGGGAAATGTATTTTGTCCCGAGTTAGTTTTAATCTAAAACAACTTTTTAATCAGATGCATTAGGGAGGAGGTTGGGGATGGATGTGTCAAACAAACACAGGACTTTAGAAGAAAAAAGTCTGGAGAGTCTAGTCTGGAGTGCACTCTTCTTGCAAAAAATGTAAAAAGCCTTTATTTAAATGGATATTTCATATCAAAATCTTAGTATATTAAAAATAGAACTGGGTAGCAACCCACGTGTAGCGACACAAACTGCTTTCTTCAAGGGTTCTTTTTCAAACACAGGACAAGAAGGCCGTTGTTCGTGTCCCGCGTGAAACCAAAAGTCAACGGTGACTTCTTTTAACTCATGTACATAAGTTAACTAACGTTACATACCTAACTTAAATCATTTACTCAATGTACTTAACATATTTAACTTATGTACGTATCTTCAAGAGATATTTTGTTGATTTAAATCCAGCTCTGTGTCATCTTTGTGTGGGCAGTGTGTTTAGATGAACAGTGTTTAGCTTCCCTCTATGGCGCCAGTGCAGGGAGCTCTGGAGAGCAGCGGAGGTCTACCGAGATCCGCCGGACGGCGGGAAACTTTTCACGGAGGTCCGCAGAGATCCGCCAGATGACGCAAAAAACACGCTGTGACATCTAAACACAGTGCCCACACAAAGATGACACAGAGCTGGTTTCAAATCGGCAAAGTATCCCTTTCAGTTAAGAAACAAACGCACTCATTTTAACCCAAACCATGATCTTGTCCTAAACCTAACCAAGTAGTACTGTTTCAATTCACAACGTTAACCACGTTTAAAACTGCGACGGTTTCACAAGGTGTGCCGGTCGCTGGTACAAGGACGTGCTGAAACTAATCCGGGAGAAAATAAGTTTGCCTTGAAGCGTAATTGAGAATGCCGTTTACTCGTATGGGAACTTAATCTTTTAGGAGACAGGGTTGTTTTTAAAGACACCCCGATACTGCCTCTGGTATCTACTGTCCAACAGCTTCCTCGTTAGAATGAGAAGGAATGGAGGAGGAGGCTCAGTAAAGGGAATGAATTCAGAACTGGATCTGCAATATGTAGTTTGGAAATGGGGTGATCTGAGGACGGAGTGTGTGACAGTGCTTGTGTGAGATATATGCATAAAAGTGATTGTGCGTGTGTGTATGTTTGTGTGTGTGTGTGTGTGGTGTTTGTTTGAGCGAGCAGCCACAGGGGAGAGAGGATGGTTCACCATGAGGCCAAAACGATTCAACTTTCACTGACCTTCTTCCGAAGCACCTTAATAATTCATCACACATTATATATATATATATCTATGTATATATTTATATATATCAGCATTTCCCCCCTCTCTCTTTTCTCTGTTCCTCTCTATGTCTCTCGCTCATTCTCTTTCCCAGTCCCTCGTCCCAACTGCCAGTCAAGCAGTGAGCAAACACGCAGGTGAGATAGCTATTACCAAGCAAATTCAGAAAGGCTATTGATGCATGTGTGTGTGATATTGATGCGTACGTAATTCTGTGTGTGTGTGTGTTTGTGTGTGTGTCTGTGTGTGTGGCCACTCACCGTTAGATTTCTCACTATCTGCAGGTTTCATCTGAATAGGGTGGTGCATCTGTAGAGACAGAAGAGAAGGACAAAATATATTAAAAACGCTGCACACATACACGTGCATGAACACAATCAGAAGTTGCCCGCACTTACGTGCAATATGTCTCATATTCAGATTCAATCCGGATGTGGTTTCAAAACTCATTCATTCATACCGTAGGTGTATGCATCTCAATGAGCCAGATGTAAAATATAGTTGCACCAGTTTGGGTTTTTCTGTGCTTGACACAAATCTGGCTCAGCACTGCAAGCTGTTTTTACAATTTGTTAAAAACACCAGAACAGGACACAAGGAACAAAAGGGAGAACAACAAGAGCAAGACCAAAAGTCTAAGAGCAAGAGCGTGGAGAGAAAGATTAAAAACGAGAAGACCGAAAATGAGAACAAAAGGGAGAAGAACAAGAGCAAGACCAAAAGTCTAAGAGCAAGAGCGTGGAGCAAAGGATTAAAAACACGAAGACCGAAAATGAGAACAAAAGGGAGAAGAAAAAGAAAAATTTGCAGTCCAAGACCAAGAAGGGGAAGCAAAAGAAAAAAAAAAAAAAAAAAGACAAGAACAAGAACAAGTAGTAGCAGTAATTTCTGAAACCAGCTTAGCATATGAGCTAAGTAAAAACTCGCCAGCCACTAACACAAACGCATGATGATGATGACTCGTATGAATATATTACAAAAGAGATACAAAGTTATGCTGGCCGTCAGGCCACTCACACACTGCCTTTGCTTACTGTACACACACACACACACACACACACACACACACACACACACACACACACACACACACACACACACACACACACACACACACACATTCAGTGGTTGCAAAGGTAAGTGTTGAGATAAACGGCACATACAGTACAGCGGCACCTTATACCACCTGAATGGCTGCAAATGTTAAAATTGCCAGAGTTACACTGTAATCTGGTCCGGGTTCTCCCTAAACTGTAAACTTCTGGAGTAAGTGACAATAAAAGATTCAGCGACTGAAACATCTCCTCATAATGTCTATCTGGTCTTATATGTTGCTCTCCATTTCCCTTTTTAAAAAAAGAAAAATAGCCTGCCAGAAGCCATTAGACAGGCTGAGTCTGTGGATGTATTAAGAAGCGCCTTAAGACGCACTTTTATGTATACACGTGTGCGTTTTTTGCTTGTGTACGTATGTTTTTGTCTTTGTGAAGCACTTTGGTGCAAACTTGTTAGCATTTAAAGTGCTACATGAGTGAAATAAACATGAACTTAAATCAGAGGAGTGAATATGTGATCCAGACCAATTAAAGATGGTCTGGCCAATCCGGAAGCATTCTGATTGCAACGTGTTATTCATGCATTTAAAAAGAATTGCATTCATTTGCATTTTTCCTCACTCAAAGATAAGATACCGAAATACAGAATGCATGTTTATAGCAAGTGTAAATGGGGTCTAAATGCCTGCGTTTACACTTGTCTTTTAAGATACTGGACAGGCGCCTGGGTAGCTCACCTAGTAGAGCAGGCGCCCATTTATAATGGTTTACTACTCGACGCAGCGGCCACGGGTTCGATTACGAGCTGCGGCCCTATGCTGCATGTAATTCCCCCTCTCTCC